>NW_026928977.1:0-35776 GCF_032062105.1 Saccostrea cuccullata | reverse complement strand
CGATAATATTTATTTTAAATACATAACATTACTACAAGAAAACAGTACTCGAGTCAAAGTACAGGATAAATACGATATTCTTTATACAAATCATGTTAGATGGGGATCGGGATTGCAATATAAAAACATGTGATTTCCCGGTAAAGTCAAAACATCTTTCTTCACAGTTTTGGATACAAGTTACAGTTTTCCACAATAATAGACGTAATCATATGAATAGAGGTAATTAAGTATGTAAAAAACGAATATGATTAACAGTGAAATTAATAAACATAATATGCATTTATACAGTAATCATGCATCAATACCAGTTCGAATTTCCTCGACATGTCACAACAAAGTATGAGACAAGAAATATCGCACATTGTAAACATGACAACGCAATTAACATTTCACATTTATTACACCTGAGAGTGGCAGGAGAGGCTGACGTACCTTAAGGTGGTCCTTTAAAAAGTGAAAATCGCAGTTCCGGTAGATGAGACTTACGTTACCTTTCAATATAGCCGAAATGTACGATGGTTTATCTATGCTTCTGAAAGTTTGTTTTTGACCGACATTGCCTATAAAAAGTTCCCATTGTCTGGCATTCTTGCACTAAATCAGTAAGAGTACTTAGGGCATAATGAGTTTTTGATAACTGTTTTTTTACTACTATGTAATCCGGCATATTAATAATTTGTGTGGCATGCATGTTATCCTTTCCAACTGGACTGGAAATGTTTTTACTTTGTACAAGTTGTCCCTTGAATTTGGTCCTACGGCAAATTTTATAGTTACCCATAATTGATTCTTTGTTCGAAGGTACCGGGCAATGACAGATCCCTGGCATCTGTAAAAGCTTATGTCCCTATGAATAAGGTGCATGTTGTTGTGGTTCTCTGCTGCTTTTTTAGCTGTGTTATCCACTGCCGACTGAAAATCTGCATCTCAAATTAGAACATCAAGATATATACCATCTCTTTAAATTAACAAGAGCTTCACGAAACGGAATCTCAGAAATATGGTGTTTAAATGTTTTGGTTCGATCTCGTATGCGGTCCATTATTTCCGTGACATCTTTTATGATATTCCCCATGTCCTCGTATCTTTAATTCTTGATGCTTATAAAGAATTGAAATTCTTCGCATGCATGAGGATTGCTCCAGTTATATTCTTATTTCGTCTTATGAGGTTGTTAACTCGGTTAGCAACTAGTTGCAGGTCCTCCACAGTTGCCGCTACGAACAGAGACTTTGGTATACCCCCCAAAAGACAACGTAGCACTTCTTTGTCTTCTTCCAGGACCTTTAAAAGAAAGTACATTCATAAAAATAATTTGATTGATTGATTTAATATTGTTTAACGCCGAGGTGGAAATATTTCAGTCATATTTCGGCGGACAAGTTTGTTTATTGACCGGTATTGTGAAATTTTTGGTTTCTGTGGCGGCCCAAAATGAGCCTACTCTTTTTCGAACTCCAGAGAAACGGTCTTTTACGTGCCAAGGGGGTTGTTATCCCTGACACAGGGCACCAATTAATGTCCCATGCGACGGACTAAAATTTAAAAATATGTAAACTATTCTAAATATGTAAACTGTTAAAAATAAAATGATCTAAATATATCTCAGAAAAGTGCTCTAATCATTTCTATATTTTATTGTAAAAATCAGTTTCCTGTAAATATTCCAAAATTGCATGTACATTAAAATTTGTAAAAAGTTCATGTATGGTTTTTGCATTACCAAAAAGTCTACCTCGAATTTTTTATATCATTTTCTAAAATATCTATCATTGCTCCTAATGAATGTTTCTTGTTCTTGATGCACATCTCCTTCATTCCATTCCTTTTCCTCAGCAAAGGATTAAATCAGTATCCGTAGGGATATCCAACACAAAACTGTGATTCCTATGGGCCCCCTGTTGTTACAATTGTTCCCTGGTCTTCGAGGTAAACACCCACATTTCCAATTAATGCATTCATAGCAAAAATTTGGGGCATCAAACAGCAGATGACCATAATTGTTAAACTGGACATGATGAAACCTATACTAATAAAACAATGAATAAGAAGATTCGTATTATCCTCTAAAACACCACAATTGTAGCAGGCTGAAGGGCACTCCACCAGTTAGATTCTGTTAACTGACTCTTTAGTCTTTAGAGCTTTAAATATGCTTAATCATAATTGAAGAAAAATATAAAATTTTTCAGTGCATCTTGAAGAAAACTTTCGGGTTACTGGTTATGGGTAATTATATTGTATCCCTTAAGGTGCTAGCCGTTAATATTAACATAATTATACAAGACAATTGACAACTTCCGGTAATGTTGCCTTTGTTGAATTTACTTACATTTTTAAAATAAACAATGAATTTGAAAACTTTATTATATCTGTTTTTAATTTACGTTTTGATAAATTTTTCTTATATTTCTAGTAATTCATCTTTTAAATACAAAAGGCCTATTTTAATAATTTTATAACTTCGACCTTATAACCTTTCAAACAGACAGCAATCTTGGTGAAATATAGGCATTCTTAAGGAGAATTAGAATTGTGGTTGTGTTCTGCTCACAATAAATCAATGCTTGCTTCGTATACTTATGCAATTTGTTGTAACATTATCTGTAGCTATGCGTAAATGCGTATAATTATATTCTAAAGAACCATAAAATGGCCGACAATATCGTAAGATATGTAAATGTGGTAAACACAGCTATGTTGTCCACTGCCGACTGAAAATCTTCATCTCAAATTAGAACATCAAGATATATACCCTCTCTTTAAATTAACAAGAGCTTCACAAATCTCAGAAATATGGTGTTTAAATGAAAAAGATATGTTTTCTGCCAAGAATGTCACGGCCAACATTTCATTAGTGGCTTTCATTTCCTCGGAAATAGTTTTGGTTAGATCTCGTAGGCCGTCCATTATTTCCGTGACATCTTTTATGATATTCCCCATGTCCTTGTATCTTGAATTCTCAATGCTTATAAAAGAATTCTTCGCATGCATGAGGATTGCTCCAGTTATATTCCTATTTCGTCTTATGAGGTTGTTAACTCGGTTAGCAGCTAGTTGCAGGTCCTCAACAGTTGCCGTTCCGAATAGAGACTTTGATAACCCCCCAAGAAAAGACAACGGAACACTTCTTCGTCTTCTTCCAGGACCTTAAAAAGAAAATACATTCATAGAAATAATTTGATTGATTCATTTAATATTGTTTAACGACGAGTCAGAAATATTTCAGCCATATTTCGGCGGACAAGTTTGTTTATTGACCGGTATTATGAAAGTTTTTGTTTTCTCTGGCGGCCCCAAATGAGCCTTCTCTTTTTCGAACTCCAGAGAAACGGTCTTTTGCGTGCCAAGGGGGTTGTTATCCCTGACACGGGGCACCAATTAATGTCCCATCCGACGGACTTAAAATTTAAAAATATGTAAACTATTCTAAATATGTAAACTGTTAAAAATAAAATGATCTAAATATATCTCATAAAAGTGCTCTAATCATTTCTATATTTTATTGTAAAAATCAGGTTCCTGTAAATATTCCAAAATTGCATGTATATTAAAATTTGTAAAAAGTTCATGTATGGTTTTTGCATTACCAAAAAGTCTACCTGGAATGGGCGTAAAATCAGGACATTCTCATAAAATATGATTCACAGTTACATTCATAGAAATAAAAGAAGGTAATTTGTTAATTTCATTTTTAGCTCTTCTGAGCCAAAGGCTCAAAGAGCTAATGCTATGGCCATTTGTGCGGTGTGCGTCGTGCGGTGTGCGTTAATTTTTTAGAATATGGGCCATAACTCAAGAACCCCTTGGCCAATCAGTGTCAAATATGTCACAGGGTATCCTTGGCCCAAGGGCTACCATTTATACTAAAATAAGGATTGGGACCCTAAAACAAGGGGAGATAATCAGGAAAACAAATCAAAAGTACTGGTTGCTAAAAAATCTTCTCCAGAACCACCAAGCAGATTTTCACCAAACTTACATACAAGGATCAGGATATGTTGAAGATTAAAAATTGTTCAAGGCATGATCCTGGGGCAAAGGGCGTGGTCTCAAGGTCACTTTAAAGTTGACCTAAATTTACAATTAATAAAAATGTTTATATTTTACTTACTACAAGGACTAGGATCATCAAATCTTGTAAGTTGATGCATCTTAGGACTTCACATCATGTTAACTCAACAGTAGGTCACGGTGACCTACTTTTTTAATTTTGCGGGCATTTGTTTTCAAATTGATTTGAAGGCATATTTTGGACACTTTAAGGCCTATGATCATCACACTTAGTCATTTGATGCATCTTGGGTCCTTGAACAATGTCAACTTAAAAGTAGGTCACCATGACCTACTTTTTGAACTTTATGACTTATCCTTTTTAAAACATTTAATCTCATTATTTCAGGAACTGAAAGGGTTAGAATCATCAAATCTTGTAAGTTGCTACATCTTGGGACCTAAAAACATTTTTAAGAAAAAGTAGGTCTCTGTGACCTACTTTTAGAATTTTACAGGCATTTGTTTTTAAATTGTTTAAAAGGCATATTTTGATTACCTTCAAACCTACGATCATCAAACTTGGTCAGGCGATGCATCTTGGGACTCTGAAAAATGTCAACCAAAATGTAGGTCACGGTGACCTACTTTTGACATTTTATGGCTATATTTCAGTATCTTAGGTATTTATCGGCTTAGAATCATCAAACTTTGTGAGTTGATGCATCTTGGGTTTTCAGAGAGTGATGACCAAATATTAGGTCACAGTGACCTACTTCGACATTTTATGGCTATATTTCAGTATCTTTGGTACTTATTGGCTTAGAATCATCAAACTTTGTCAGTTGATGCATCCTGGGTTTTCGGAGAGTGATGACTAAAAATTAGGTCACAGTGAACCTACTTTCAACATTTTATGGCTATATTTAATATGGTACTTGGCTTTGAGAAGAATCATCAAACTTTGTCAGTTGATGCATCTTTGGTTTTCTGAGATTTACAACCAAAAATTAGGTCACAGTGACCTACTTTCTACATTTTATGGCTATATTTAAGTATCTCCGGTACTTATTGGCTTAGAATCATCAAACTTTGTCAGTTGATGCATCTTGGGTTTCGGAGAATGTGGACCAAAAAGTAGGTCACGGTGACCTACTTTTGACATTTTATGGCTATGTTTATGTATCTCTAGTACTTATTGGTTTAGAATCATCATACTTTGTCAGTTGATGCATCCTGGGTTTTCGGAGAATTTCGTCCAAAAAGTAGGTCATGGTGACCTACTTTTGAATATCTCAGGTATTTATTGGCTTAGAATTATCAAACTTGGTCAGGAGATGCATTTTTGGACTCTAAAAATTGTCGACCAAAATGTAGGTCACGATGACCTACTTTCGACATTTTATGGCTATATTTAAGTATTCTCCGGTACTTATTGGCTTAGAATCATCAAACTTTGTCAGTTGATGCATCTTTGGTTTTCGGAGAATGTAGACCAAAAAGTAGGTCATGGTGACCTACTTTTGACATTTTATGGCTATATTTATGTATTTCTAGTACTTATCGATTTAGAATCATCATACTTTATCAGTTGATGCATCTTGGGTTTTCGTAGAATGTTGACCAAAGAGTAGGTCACAGTGACCTACTTTTGAATATCTCGGTATTTATTGGCTTAGAATTATCAAACTTAGTGAGCAGATGCATCTTGGGACTCTGAAAAATGTCGACTAAAATGTAGGTCAGGATGACCTACTTTGGACATTTTATGGCTATATTTAAGTATCTTAGGTATTTATTGGCTTAGAATAATAAAACTTTGTCAATTGATGCATTTGTGTTTTCAAGAATGTAGACCAAAAAGTAGTCCTAATTGGCTAAGAACCATCAAACTTTGTCAGGTGATGCAACCTGGGTCTTAGGATACTTAGGGTTAGAGGCTTCAAATACAAGTGATAGGTTGTACAATTTATTAGAAGAGCGATTCAAGGCCCTTGGGCCTCATGTTTATATCATTTTCTAAAATATTTATCACTGCTCTTAATGGATGTTTCTTCTTGATGCACATCTCCCTCATTCCACTCCTTTTCCTCGGCAAAGGATTGAATCAGTATCCGTAGGGATATCCAACACAAAACTGTGATACCAATGGGCCCCCTGTTGTTACAATTGTTCCCTGGTCTTATATGTAAATACCCGCATTTCCAATTAATGCATTCATGGCAAAATTTGGGCATCAAACAGCAGATGACCATAATTTTTTAGCTCTACTGCTGAGAGACCAGAAGAGCTTATGCGATAGTAATGCGTCCGTGTCGTCCGTCTGTCTGTCTGTCCGTCTGTCTGTAAACAATTTTTCCAAAACACTACTCCTCCTACAATTTTTAGTCTGATTTCAATATATAACTTTGCACACAAGTAGACTACACTAAGATACATAAAATAGTGCATCGGTTTTTGATTTCGATGAACGGTGTTGCCATGGTTACTAAAAATAGAATTTTCTGAGAAATTCCTTTAAAACGCTACTCCTTCTAAAGTTTTGGTCTGATTTCAATATTACTTGGCACACAAGTAGACTACACTAAGATACATAAAATAGTGCATCGGTTTTTGATTTCGATGAACGGTGTTGCCATGGTTACTAAAAATAGAATTTTCTGTGAAATTCCTTTAAAACGCTACTCCTTCTACAGTTTTGGTCTGATTTCATTATCACTTGGCACACAAGTAAACTACACTAATTTACATATAATAGTGCATCGGTTTTTGATTTCAATGAATGGTGTTGCCATGGTTATAAAAGTAGAATTTTCTGTGGAATTCCTTTAAGGTATACCTTTACTCAGATGACAAAAAAATTCCACTGATGAGAACGAAAAACCATCTAATGCACATTGTACAACTATGATTCTTGTGTTAAATTTCAATTTCAAATAACTAGGTCAATGACCTTGTTTTCATGCTAGTGGCCTCTGCGTATTTCTCGGGAAATACCTCAATTTTTCACACTATGACCATTTTTAGCTCTACTGGTCAGAGACCAGAAGAGCTTATGCGATAGTAATGCGTCCAGCGTCCGTCTGTCTGTAAACAATTTTTCAAAACGCTACTCCTCTTACAATTTTAGTCTTGATTTCAATATAACTTGACACAAGTAGACTACACTAAGATACATAATTCTGTGCATCGGTTTTTGATTTCGATGAACGATGTTGCTGTGGTTACTAAAAATAGAAATTTCTGTGAAAATCGTTCAAAAATGCTACTCCTCCTACAGTTTTAGTCCGATTTCAACATAACTTGACACAAAAGTAGACTTCACTAAGATACATAACTCTGTGCATCGGTTTTTGATTTTGATGAACGGTGTTGCCATGGTTACTAAAAATAGAAATTTCTGTGAAATTCTTTCAAAATGCTACTCCTCCTACAGTTTTAGTCCGATTTCAATAAAACTTGGCAAACAAATAGACTACACTAAGATACATAATTCTGTGCATCGGTTTTTGATTTCGATGAACGGTGTTTCCGTGGTTACTAAAAATAGAAATTTCTGTGAAAATCTTTCAAAATGCTACTACTCCTACAGTTTTAGTCCGATTTCAATATAACTTGGCACACAAGTAGACTATACTAAGATTACTTAATTTTATGCATCGGTTTTTATTTTGATGAGCGGCAAGGATCATTTTTCTATTTATCGCTGTTTTAAAGTTTCAAGTCCCAACTGCTACTTTTCTCTTCCTTTGTTTATTAAGTATAAACCAGTAGAGCTACAGTCTCGACAGAGACTTCTGGGTTAAAGTTTTATGTCCTAACTGCTACTTTTCTCTTCCTTTATTAAAAGTACAAACCAGTAGAGCTACAGTCTTGACAGAGACTTCTGGTTTGTTTTTTAGGTCACCTGAGTAAACTCAGGTGACCTATTGCTATCCGTTTTCGTCTGTCGTCGTTGTCGTACGTGTACGTCGTTCGTAAACTTTTGAACATTTTCAGCTTCTTCTCTGCAACCACTGAACCAATTTCAACCAAATTTGGCACAAAGCATCTATGGGTGAAGGGGAACAAAAATTGTGAATTTCATGATCCCTCCCCCCCTGGGGCCTGAGGGGTGGGGCCAAAACCACTAAAATTAATGCAATCTTTAAAAATCTTCTTCTTTACTCCTGGACATCAAGCAGTCAAACTGTTTGCATGATTGTAATCAGCATTGAGTCCTCTACCAAAATTGTTAAATTCATGGCCCTGGGGTCAGGGGTTCTAGTGCTAGTGCAGGGCTAAATAGGTATATAGTGAAAATGCATTATTTCTTTGAAAATCTTCTTCTCTGCTCCTGGGTATTAAATAAACCAACTAAGTAGATAGTAATGATGAGCAAGAGTGCCTCTACCAAAATTGTGAATTCTATGGCCCCAGGGTCAGGGGTTCTGGTGTTAGGGCGGGGCTCTATTGATTAAATACAGTGAAAATACATGTTTCTTTGAAAATCTTCTTCTCTGCCCCTGGTTATTAAATAAACAAACTATATTACATTGTTATGCTGAGCATGAGTGCCTCTACCAAAATTGTGAATTTTATAGCCCCAGGGTCAAGAGTTCTGGTGTAAGGTGGGGGGGGGGGGGCTCTATTGATTATAGAGTGAAAATACACGAATTCTTTGAAAATCTTCTTCTGTGCTCCTAGGTATTAAATAAACCAACTAAGTGCATAGTTATGATAAGCAAGAGTGCTTTTACCAAAATTGTGAATTTTATGGTCCCAGGGTCAAGGGTTCTGGTGTTGGGGGGGGGGCTCTATAGATTATATTGTAAAAATACATGAATTCTTTGAAAATCTTCTTCTTTGTTCCTAGGTATTAAATAAAAAAACTAAGTGCATAGTTAAGGTGAGCAAGAGTGCTTTTACCAATATTGTGAATTTTATGGTCCCAGGGTCAGGGGTTCTGGTGTTAGGGCGGGGCTCTATAGATTATATAGTAAAAATAAATGAATTCTTTTAAAATATTATTCTATGCGCCAAGGTATTAAATAAAAAAACGAAGTGCATAGTTAAGATGAGCAAGAGTGGTTTTACCAAAATTGTGAATTTTATGGTCCCAGGGTCAGGGTTCTGGTGGGGGGGGGGGCTCTATTGATTATATAGTGAAAATACATGAATTCTTTGAAAATCTTCATTTCTGCTCCTGGTTATTAAATAAACAAACTAAGTACATAGTTAAGATGAGCAAGAGTGCCTCTACCAAAATTATGAATTTTATGGTAGCGGGGTCAGGGGTTCTGGTGTTGGGGGGGGCTCTATAGATTATATTTTAAAAATGCATGAATTCTTTGAAAATCTTCTTCTTGTTCCTAGGTATTAAATAAACTAACTAAGTGCATAGTTATGATGAGCAAGAGTGCTTCTACCAAAATTGTGAATTTTATGGCCCCAGGGTCAGGGGTTCTGGTTTTGGGGGGGGGGGGGCTCTATTGATTATATAGTGAAAATACATTAAATCTTTGAAAATTTTCTCCTCTGTTTCTGGGTATGAAGCAGATGAACTACCTAAATAGATATGATGAGCAAGGGCCCTAATCTTGCAGAATTGTGAATTTCAAGGCCCCAGGGTCAGGGATGGGGGTTGGGCTCTACTTATATACTGAAAATGAATTAATTGTTTGAAATCTGCTCCTTTGTATTTATAAAACATACATTTTTTATAGGCAATTTTAAGGGTGCCTTTTTAAAATAAACCTAGGATCAGGGATTTATTTCAGTGTTAGGGGCACTACTGATTATTGCTGAATATTACTGATTAGTTGGAATGCATTTTTGTTCCCCTACCTTGCATATGGGTATTCAGTACCCCTGCGACGTGATCATGAATAATTCATGAATTTCCTTGAATTTTTCATGAATTTTATTCATGAAATGTTCATGAAACATTCATGAAGATCCTATGAACTTATTATTGGACATTTTCAAATCAATAAACCAAGCTAAGCAACTGCTAAGTGTATTGATATGATGATCAATGGTGCCTCTTTCAAAATTGTGAATGCCATATAGCATCTGGCTTAAAACATGAATCAAATTCAATATCTGGAAAGTTGTTGCAGAATGCTCAGGTGACCTATAAGGCCCGTGGGCCTCTTGTTTATACATACAGGACTTAAAGAGAACCAAAGTACCTGATACTCAGGTGAGCCTTCTTGCCAATGGGCCTCATCTTCATAATCTGCATATGATAATTTTTGTTTTTCACTCAATTTGTTTTTTAACCCTAATGTGATAAAGGAAGGCATCAAAGACTTGTAAATGTACAGTTCTGCCTTATTCATCAAGTGTCATGTGATATGCAAGTACATGTATTTTATAACACTGCTATGTGAATTGAAATTTACCAAATCATCATTTTAAATAATTTCGATTTCTGTAATGGTTTTCAGATTTATCCTTCATGGAATACAATACTCTAGTTCATGGTAAACAATTGATCGAATGCGATTCCAGCATCACCGATGCGCTTCGCCGCAAGTCACGCGTGATGATGCGAGACTTGAACAGACTGGGTGCAACGTGCAAAGATGGCGTAACGAACTTTGTCAACATTGCTTTTAATTTAGATCTATCTTACTTTCACGATAACAGCAACCATTGCGATGGAGAAAACAGACAGATTTACGCGCGAGTGGTTTCTGCATCAAAAGGGGGATTCGGGTTCGTACGTTATCAAAAATTCCTGAGTTCGATGTAGGCAAATTAAAGCATTATTTGACTGAAAGTAGAAACAAGACTTTTGACAAAGAAGGTATGAGAGCTTACAAATCGTTAAAAGCGTACAAGTTTTTTGAGGAGGGTATGTGCAGAAGATTTCGTCACTGCAGATGGACAACTTTTTTCCTTGCACGGGCTGAGGTGATGGCTTCCATGGCACAAAGAGTACAAACCGTACGTTTGTCTAAGTCTCGAAGGGGAAGTCCAGGGTGGATCCTGTGATCGTGTCGCAGGGTGAGAACTTATTTCATGAATAGATAATGAGCTCTGAGCATGGAATTTCCCTGTTTTATTAATACACTTTAACAGACCATCCAGCAAGGCAGTAGTTTAAATTTATAAACTACTTAGGCACTGTTATTAAGCACTGTATTCTCCCCGAGGCCCTACCATCCCCATTCTTTCATCCTGGAAGAGGGCAAGCAGACATATTTGTTTTTAATTCAGTGACCTTAAAAAAGAAAAATTGTGTCAGGTACCAAACAAACAAGAAAATCAAACAACACTTAATTGTTGTATAAAGCACAAGCTACTTTTTTTAACAATACTTCATTATTTCATAGATTATTATATACTTTAAATGGATTTTATTTAGCAGTGTATTCTATTCAGCAGAAAACATTGTCTGCTAAATCATGTACATTTCTAAATGTCTTATTATGTTCCCCAAACGGAGTTTGGGAACATATTGTTTTTTCTCGGTTTCTTATTATTATTATTATTATTATTATTATTTTTTTTCTTCTTTGTTCTCCGGTACTTTTTTTGTCCGCGAGTGTTCTCAGAAACTGTTCACCAAACTGAGCTAAAACCTTTTTAGGGTTAATAGGTGTGTAGTGTAGGTGTGCAACACGAAGGTTATTTTGCGCGCATACGCATGCACGTGCGGGCGCGTGAAATGACGGATATACTTTAAATAGCCATAACTTTAACATTTTCTGATGAAATATTTTAAAACTCATTTAATAAGGATATATTAATAGTGTAGATAATGTGACACTGTCAAATTAGCACGAACTCACGCGCATGCACGTGCGCTTCGCTCTGATTGGCTGCAACAAAAATCTCAATATCTTTTCTGTTTTTTGACGAAATGCTATGAAATTTAAAATATAGGCATACTTTAGGATGTACTACAATATGATATATAACAATTGTCATGCAAACACGTGCATGCACGTGCGCTGCAATCTGATTGGCTTAAACTTTAAAAGGCTATAACTCCCTTGTTTTTCAACGAAACAGTATGGGATTTAGAACATAGACAAACATAATGGACTCCCACAAGGAGGTATGGTCGTCATGCACATGCATGCACGTGCATGCAGGTGTGCTTTGCTGTGATTCGCTGAAACAAAAATCGCAATATCTTTTTTTAATTTTTGACGAAATGCTTTGAAATTTTAAACATAATCATGCATTAGGATGTCCTACAATATGATATATAACAGTTGTCGTGAAAACATGCGCATACACGTGCGCTGCAATCTGATTGGCTTAAACTTAAAATGGCTATAACTTCCTCGTTTTTCAACCAAACAGGATGGGATTTAGAACATAGCCAACATAAGCATACTCCTACAAGAAGATACAGTCGACATGCACAAGCATGCACGTGCGTGCACGTGAATGAGTAAAATTACAAATACACTAGATTAAAACGTATTTTTAATACTTTTGGATAAAACGCTGTAATTTCTAGTATATAAACAGTGTAGACAAGATGATATGGTCATTATGCACATGCATTCAAATGCGCATGCGTGCAATGCATAAATTTGAATATACTGAATATACTTCTGGGAAAACATTGTTATAGTCTAAAAGGCATAGAGTTCGTCTTATTTAATGAAGCTTACAGGGAATAAGGCACCAAAAAGGGAGTTGGGGAGCGTTTGGTAGATTCTGTAACTATTTTTGTTACAATTAGCCCTAGTTTATGTAGATTTATATTGCGCACATTGAATAGTGCTAAATCAAATCTATGCCAACTTGAAACATAAATTTCTGCCAAATATCAAACAAATAAAATATAATACATTTAGAATAAATTCATGGATATGGGTTTGATACCCATGGATATTGAAGATTCGACAGTGCTAGAGAAAATAAATACAAAATATGAATACATGTACTGCTTATGGGCATGAAAAATTTGGTTTTAAAAAATTGCCCTTTGAGGCCTGACATGACAATTTTAATTACTTTAGACTATAATTTGTAGGAAGGGTGAGGCATGCAGCCATATAGCAGCACTGTTGTTTGCATTGGATGACTTTGTTGCTAAGGGACTGAAAGATCTACCAGAGGACAGGTCTTCTACAGAAAAATTGTGCCAATGGAACAAACCAGCAAAGAGAAAGACAGAGCCTAAAACTATACACAATATCAGGATAGTCAAGTATGGTCATTATTAATGAGTAATTCACATTCATTATTACTTGTCGAGTAGTATGTACTTTTATGATTAAGGAGTAAAGATCACTAGACAATGAACATGTTGAAGGGTTCTACTATTTTTAAGGAATAAATTAAGGAAAATGATACTTGTTTGGAAACATCCACAGTTCAGATACAGCAAAACTCATCTAGTTCGAACTCGGATAAAGTGAACTCACGGATATAGCAAATACTTTTCCTGGGTCCCCAGCAAAATTTTTAACAAATCATTGTAAAATTTTATGGTTATAACGAACTCTGATATGAAGAATTTACAGATATAGCGAACTGATTTTGAATCCCGTTGAGATTAAATATAATGAAATTTACATGTTTTATAACGAAATTTCAAAGATTATTAAAAAATTGATAAATTGAACTTACTTTATTTCCTTTTAATATTTGTCTATATATTTCTATTCATAAGAAAACTTAATTATTGAAGATATATTTTGTAATACTTGCTTCACTAACATAGTAGGTAATAATACTTGAAGGAAAACATGCATACTATACGTACAGTAAACCATGGTTATAACGATCACCCTTATAATAAATTGATGCTTATACCAAAGTGATTTTCAGTCCCCTTAAAGAAATAATACTGTAAACTTATTGTATATAATGAATTACACTTATAACAAAGCAAAATTGTCCCTGGCATTCGTTAGAAGCATGTTTTACTGTAATTTAAGTCAGCCAATTGAATGCTTTTGCAAATCACTCTTAAATTTTGTATTAATTTAATTTACAGTTATGCAATCTGAGAATTAAATGCAAAAAATTCTCTGCATTTCAAAGATTTTAATGTAGCAAAAAACATTTTTCTTGTAATATCAAAGCAAAACATGCATTACAATAAAGTGAAGTATTATAAAGCATGATAGCTAGGAAAAAAATTGATTTCCTTGAATAGACCATTACAGGTAATAATATGCATATGTCCGGCTTACATTGTACAGAGTAACTGCATGTACATTATTTCAACAACTGTGTGCAGAACAAATGATATTACCTAAAATCTCAAAAACTATACTTCATTCATTTTATGATAGGAGTCTGAAAATTGATTAACAATGCACAAGTTTTAAAAATATCATCAGCAACAATATGCAAACTTAGAGGCATAGTTCTGTCTAAAATGTGAAAAGTTTTTATTCTCTGAATCGCTCTTTCAATGTGGATTCTAACCTCAGCAATTCGGCGTGTAGTTTCTACCTGTTCACTGGACAACTGAAAATTTCCATTGCGAAATGGGGGAATGTTTAAACTAGCACCTCTTTTATTTAGCTCCGCATCAATTTCAAAGCCTCGATCGGCCATGACATTGTCACCCAGTTCTATGAGGTCAAGTATGCCAGAGTTTTGAACAATGAATTTATCTGATGCAGCTCCTCCATACAAAGTTGACACATAGGACACAGTTCCATCAGGAGTTATTCCAACCAGCGCCTTGTGCGTGTTTCGATGTTTATAAGAACTCCATGTTTCTCGCTGAGCTTTTAAAGCTGAAGGTTTTTGGATAGGAATTTCAGTACAGTCCAGTATTATTCTAGTATTTTCAAACTTGCTAAAAGAATCTGGTCTTAAACTCTGTACCTTTTCCCTACAAGGAAAAGGAAACAGCACTTCCAACTCTAGACGTAGAAAACGAATCCAAGTGTTAAATATTTTTGAAAATAGAGATGCAGAAATATCAAAGCGGTTAGCAATATCTTCAACTAAAAGCCCAAGTTTTAAACGTACTAAAACTGCAAAAAATTCATTTTTAAGGCTCAGTTTCCTGGAAGGGCCTTTGTTTTCATGAGTTCGAGCTGTAGTTGCATTTCCTTGCCAATAGGTCATTTTAGATGCTTTTGGTTCAAAATAGGTAAATAAAGCATTGAACGTTTCTAAATTTGGTAAACCAGTGTAAAACTGGGCATTTTCATTACAAGTCATAAGTTTTCAACACAAAACAATTTCTTGTTTAAACATGCATTTTCTTTAGCAAGCAGTTTTACTTTTTCTTGTAGTTCATTAATAAGTTTTTTGGTGATGTTTAAGATGAATATTTGTGAGGTTAGTAGTATGTCCTTCAAAAGTGTCAACTTGAACACCTGTAGAATATGAGGTAGAGCTAATAACAGTTTCAGTCTGTACTGAGGTGTTTTCAGTTTCACACACAGCTTGTGAGGAAGTGTCTGTACAGAAATTTGCACTGTCTAAATTAAATTTGGTTGGTGTCACCCAAAATTTGTAGTAAGTATGATCAGGCGTGGCACCAGGGGATACAGGGAACTCCACTAATATATCGCTTGTATTTTCAGAATTCTGATCATCAGATATTTCAATTTCATTCTGTATATCTTTTAAATCGAGTGGAAATGAAAATTTTCCAGACTTTTGTAAAATTTTTCGTTTATCAGAAATGGCTTTATTCACTGCTGTGGAATAATTCTGAGCCCGTTCGCTGTTGTTCGTTGTTTTTTAGAGGCAGTACTTATCTGAATCGGTAAATTTTGAGTGGGAATGTAGTCAACATTCGTGGGATCATTGCTCTTTCTACCCGACACAAAATGTAAACCGCACACCTTTGTATTCTCTGTAATTGTCATCTCTCCTCGCTTCTTACCAAGCTTCCTGCCCGTTGCTCTTATCCAGGCATTACGACGGGAAATCGGTGCTGCCGGTATCTGGTGAAAAGCGTGCCCTTTGGGCAAATTGGACCTCCTGTTTGAACAGTTAACCACACAACAATGGTCTTTTTTTTACTCATACTTTTAGCTGCTATTTATAACCCGGCATCAGGATGATCAGCGTCCGACATGTTGCACCCAGCGTGTAAAATAACGTAATCTCTCGCGACATCTCCAAGAAAGCCGCGCACGCGCTGTAATACTATGAAGTAGAGTATTTTACCTAGTTGATTATTTCATGTGTTGACCTCTTTTTCTGTAAGATGTTACACCTGTGTTACAAATAGTTTTCCAAAAAAAGATAGAATTACACACCACTCAATACATGTCTACGAATAAAATTAACAAAAAGGGCTAGTTGGTGTAATTAAATTTAAAGGATAAGTTGTTATTGAAATTCAGCACTAACCTAAAATTTGTAATTATATGGATTAAAATACTAAAAATAAAAAGAGTTACTTTTGATTACATTTGCATTAAATACAATTGAGATTTCTTTAAAACCCCTTTAAAACTCTGTGATTGGTGAAATAGACAAATAAGGTTTAAATTTTCTATGTTATTTTAAATTTATAATGTAAGCCATCAATTTTTAAGTCAGATTTATCAATCTTACAACAGTGCACGATCAATTCACTGTTTTTTTGACAGAATAATAAGACCATAAAATGAGAACAGACTTGTATCATTTTTAGCCCCGGTCAGAGACCGAAGAGCTTATGCGATAGAATGCTCCGTCCGTCTGTCCGTCTGTCTGTAAACAATCTTTCAGAAGCACTCCTCCTACATTTTGGCCATTTTAATATAACTTGGCACACAAGTAGACACACAAATACAAATTTTGTGTATCGGTTTTTGATTTCGATTAACAGTTTGTTGCCGTTGTTACTAAAAATAAAATTTCTGTGAAATTCTTTCAAAATGCTACAGTTTTGGTCTGATTTCAATATAACTTTGGGACACAAGTAGACTACACAAGATACATAATTTGTGTACGGTTTTTTTTTCATTAACATTTGTTGCCGTTGTTACTAAAAATAGAAATTTCTGTTAAATTCTTTCAAAACACTACTCCTACATTTTTGGTTGATTCCAATATAACTAAACAAAGAACCACACTAAGATACATGATTCTGTGTATTGATTTTTGATTTCGATGAACGGGTTGCCTTTTTCTAAAAAAGAAATTTCTGTGAAATTCTTTCAAAATGCTACTTCTCCTTCAATTTTGGTTGATTTCAATATAACTTGGTACACCATAACTACACTAAGATACATAATTCTGTGTATCGGTTTTTGATTTCGATTAACAGTTTGTTGCCGTTTTTATAAAAATAGAAATTTCTATGAAATTCTTTCAAAATGCTACTCCTCCTACATTTTTCCCGATTTCAATATAACTTGGCATACAAATAACTACATAAGATACATGATTCTGTATATCAGTTTTTATTTTCGGGTTCCTTGTTACTAAAAAAAGAAATTTTTGAAAATTTTTTCAAAATGCTACCCTACAGATTTGGCTTTTTAATATAACTTGGCACACAAGTAGATACACTAAGATACATAATTTGTTTATCGGGTTTTTTATTTCAATGAACGGTGTTGCCATTAACTAAAAAAAGAAATTTCTGTTAAAAAAATCTCAAAAGACTCCTCCTGCAGTTTAAGTCTGAATAGGGGACACCATTTTATTCTGAGGGGGGGGGGGGGGGTGGCAAATTATTTTGAGAGGATTATTTATTTTTAGCCGTCAAGGACAGATTATTTATTTTCAAGATTATCGAGGACAGATTATTTATTTTCTTCTTTTTTTAGGCACCTTGATCGATTGATTCTAAAAACTAATTATTTATATACCATAGGCGGATTCAGGATGGGGGCGTGTATAATTTCGTTCAGGCAAGAGGTCTAGGGCCGCGTTAAAGGCCCCCAGGGGTTGGGCGAAGCACTGGTGGAGGCCAAGGGGGGAAATTCCCCAGAAGCTTTGGGGTTTGGGTATTTTAAGAGTAAAAAAGGTACAATTATAGTGGTATTGGTTATTATGTAGCAAAGTGTAATGGACAACCTGTATATTTTATTCGAATTCCAATTTAGTCCGTAGCTTTCGATTTCTGTATATTCCAAATTTATCCGAATGATACTTTACTATGATGTTTACCAAAAATGCACGAGCGCCATATTCAGTGTAAAGTTGTGTTCTACATGTTTTAACTGAAAGTAATTGAAAGTACCAGACATACATCACGGTAATTATCTATTGATTGTTTATTACATGCTGCCGGCTGTTTATATTTACTTGTTTCGTTTAATTGAAGTAGGAGTTTCTAATTTATACGGATAAAAAGTTAATATCAATGTTTACAAAGTTAAATTCAATCTATGTCAGACACATCGAAGGATTTCTATGTGAATATAAATAAAGGACATCGAATTGAACCTGTACTGTCTTTGGTACTAGAGAACACATCATTGACGTGATTCCGTCGCTGAACGGTCCAGGTTATGAGCATAATGCCTGCTACAGAAGAAACAGAACCGGGAACACGAAACAGAAAATTGACTGAAAAAGGAAGTATATATAAACATGAACAGTACAACAAAATTTTCAGAACACTGAGGTTAACAAGTGGTGCAATTAGACAGCTTATTTCTGATAATGAATCTCCAGAAACAGTAAGAAAAAAGTATGCTTCTTGGCTTGAGGATTATGAACATTTTCTTGTGATATTTGATGAACTTGTATCTCAATTTACTGACAAGAATGAGAAAGAAGAATTGCTTAAGGCTCATTATGACTATGATGTGTTCCTCATGAACTTCAAGAAAGAAATAGAAGAGTTCTTTTCCTACGGTCACCAGAGTGTTAAGGAGGAATCACAAAAGTCCAAGTCTCACACATCTATAGCTTCAAGTATTTCGTCCAAACGCCTTGAGGAGGAACAAAGAGTAGCTGAGTTGAAAGCTCGCAAAGCAGCACTTTCCCATAAGAAGGAACTAGAGTTAGCAAAGGTGAAACTAAAACTTGAAGAAGAAGAGTTGGATTTGAATACAAATATCGCTATTGCGAATGCTAAAACAGAAGTTCTTCAGAAATATGAAAGATATGAGGATGCTGATTTGCGTGATGTTGATTCTTACATTGATATTGTGAATCCTAGAACATTAGCGCCAAAACCAACGCCAAAAACGCCTTTGTTTCATCGTGACTTTGCGTCAGTACCTTCCTTGTTTGAGAGGCCTTTGAATCCGAATGCAGAGACATTCACACCCAAGCGTGAAGAAATTCCTCCACTTGACCTTCATTGCCTTGATATCAAAACAAAACCACAGATATCTGAATCAGACGCTATACAGTGTGTCGTACAATATCTCCGAAAACCGGTAGCAGAAATAAGGAAATTTGGAGGAAATCCATTAGAGTACAGACGTTTCATCAGACAATTCAATACTAAAGTTGTAACGAATACTAAAGACAATGATGAAAGAATGAATTATCTGGAACAATTGACTTTCGGAGAAGCACACAGAGTAGTGTCTGGATTTAGTCATATGTCGGGAGACAGAGCCTACACAGCAGCTATGAATCAACTTGAAGAGCGGTATGGAGACAATGAAGTAATCGCAACAGCATTCATAAAGAAGGCGTTAGACTGGCCAGCAGTGAAGGATGCAAAGATGCTAGATGAGTTCTCTTTGTTCTTGGTGGAGTGTCAGAATGCAGCTGAAAGCATCGATAGTGTTTCTGTATTAGACTATTCAGATAATATAAAGAGACTTATGACAAAACTCCCTGTGTATATGCATGATAGGTGGAGAAATGTTGTGCTGAAAACTAAGGAAACCAAGAAAACAGTGAAGTTTAAAGACTTTGTTAGTTTTGTGAAAACAGAAGCTAAGAAATCGAACGATCCCACATATGGTAACGCATCTATTGGTGGAAATTCCAAGAATCAGGATCGTAACCAGAAGAGAGCTGTCGCGTCTACTGATGTCACAAGTGAAGTACATGTACAAGACTTTAAAGTACGAGAACAGAAATGTGAATTCTGTGAAAGTAGTACCCATGCACTGAATGACTGCAAGAAGTTTGTAACCAAAGGACTTCAAGATAGATACAACTTCCTGCGAAATAATGGACAGTGTTATGGATGTCTTAGGAAAGGCCATGTTACTAAAAAATGTAAAGCTAGACTTCAGTGTTCCATATGCAGCAGACGTCACCCTACGATCCTACATGACCCTACGAAATGTGTAGCAAAACCCACAGATGAAGAAAACATTAATCCTGCGTCAACGGATGTCAAAACTACATGCAAGATCTCTAAACCTCAGATCAGTGCCTTTAGTGATAAAGGGGCCGGAGAAACAACCTGTGCTATGGCGATTATTCCAGTGAGAGTAAAACTGAAAAATAAACCATATAGCATAGAAACTTATGCATTCTTTGACTCTGGCAGCAGTGTGTCATTTTGTACAGAAAACATAATGCATAGACTTGGAGCAAGTGGGAAGAAGAAACAAATCACCATAAAAACAATGGGGGATTCCCAGAAACTAAACACGTACGTCGTCAGTGGGTTGCAAGTATGTGGACTTTCGATGGAGCATATTATAACTCTACCAAATGTGTACACGAAAGAATGCATGCCCGTATCAAAGGAACACATTCCAACACAGCAAGAATTAAAACAGTGGCCACATCTGTCAACGATTCAAACATCTGAAATTGATGCAGAAATTGGAATTATGATTGGGAATAATGTACCTGATGCTTACTCTCCATTCGAGGTAATTGCTGGGCCAAGCGGTTCTCCTCATGCAACAAGGACTAGACTAGGATGGATCGTATGGAATGTCATAAGGGAAAATGCATCAGATACATTTGACGTAAACAGAGTGGCTATAGAAGATGCTCAGGAAAGAGACAGAAACTTAGAAAAAATGGTGAAAGATTCCATAAACTATGACTTTCCAGAACGTCTTGAAGATGATGTGAAAGAAAACTCTTTAGAAGATAAGAGCTTCTTAACTCAAGTTTCAGAATCGATTCACATTCGAGATGGTCATCACTCGATTGGACTTCCGTTTAAGGATCCTTTGATTCAGTTACCCAACAATATCATGCAGGGATTTCAGAGACTTGAGAGTCTGAAGAAGAAAATGATAAGGGATCCAAAGGTTAGAAATGACTATGTGACTTTTATGAACAAACTGTTTGAGAAGGGATATGCGGAACCTGTTCCCCAGAGTCAGTTACAAAGAGAGGACGGCAGAGTATGGTACCTCCCACACCATGGAGTTTACAATGATAAAAAACCAGGGAAAATCAGAGTTGTGTTCGACTGCTCTGCAGTTTATATGGGGATTTCACTAAACAGCCAGTTACTCCAAGGACCCGACCTTACAAATAGTTTACTTGGTGTACTTTTAAGATTTCGTCAGGAGAAAGTTGCTATTCAAGGAGATATTGAAGCAATGTTTCACCAAGTATCTATCCCTGAACAAGATCGAGACTGTCTAAGATTTCTGTGGTGGAAGGACGGCAATCTGGATGCCAGCCCTGAACAATACAGAATGAAAGTTCACATCTTTGGAGCCACTTCCTCTCCTACTTGCTGTAACTATGCACTACAACAGACAGCTAAAGAATATGGCTCTGACTTTGACCCTACAGTTGTGACCACAGTACTCAGGAACATGTATGTAGATGACTGTTTGTCTTCGGTTGACACAGAGAAGAAAGCAGCGTTACTCATTGAAGATCTGTCTACACTTTGTAGTAAAGGTGGCTTCCATCTGACAAAATGGATAAGTAATTCCAAACAAGTGATAGAATCTGTTCCAGAAGAAGATCGAGCCAAAGATGTGCAGAAATGGAACCTCGAAGGTGAAAGTGAAACACTCGTCGAACGTGCACTAGGTGTGTACTGGCTTGTTAACAGTGACCGTTTAGGATTCCTGATAAACATTAAAAATCAGCCAACGACCAGAAGAGGAATTTATCTATAGTGAGTTCAATATTTGATCCTCTTGGTATTGTATCACCTTTCGTGATGACAGCAAAGACACTTCTTCAAAAAATGTGCAAAAATTCAGTTGGATGGGATGAAGAGATTACAGGAAGTCAACTAAAGGACTGGAAAAATTGGCTGACACAAGCAAAAGAACTTGAAAATGTGACACTTAAAAGATGCTACAAACCACAGGACTTCGGGAAGACGACATGTCAGGAGTTGCACTGTTTTGCCGATGCAAGTGAAGTTGGAATTGGAGTTGTGATATATCTACGACTCGTCAGTGAAACTGGAAAAATTCACTGTTCCTTCGTTCTTGGGAAATCGCGGGTGGCACCATTAAAAACAGTGACAATACCGAGACTTGAGTTGACGGCATCAACCTTAGCAGTGAAATTATGCAAGATAGTCACAAAACAGTTGGATTACCAAATTGATCAAGTTTACTTCTGGACAGGTAGCATGTCAGTTCTTCGTTATATAAAGAACACGAAAACTCGCTTTCACACATTTGTCGCAAATAGGCTTGCCATTATTCATGCAGCAACTACAATCAACCGGTGGCACTATGTCACCTCGAAATTAAATCCAGCAGACTGTGCATCAAGGGGAATACTAGTAGTGAGTAGATTTCTAGATTCAGCATCATGGTTCAGCGGCCCTGAGTTTTTATGGAAACCAGATGTTTCATGGCCATCTACTGAAATCGCTAGTGACTTGTTAGAAATTGACAGTGCTGAAATTAAGGAGAGTGTCAACACAGCAGTTGAGACAGAAACAGTGGAAGGAATGGAAAGATTACTCCAGCACTTCTCTTCATGGAAGAAGCTGAAAACAGTGACTGGATGGCTACTCTTAGCACGAGAAAACCTCAAAATAATAGCAGAGAGGAAAAGTGAACAGAGATCAAGAATGGTATCAGAGGGATTTACAGAAGAGAATATACAAGAATTGGAAATGAAGGAGAAGCATGACAGATTGAAAAATGCTAAACAAACTGAAAGACCTTCATTAAATGCAGACATTCTTGACAAAGCAGAAACAAACATTTTGAAGTATGTGCAGATGAAGTATTTTGCCCAAGAATTTAAAGACTTGAATTCAAGTGAAAATGGATTTGTGAAAAGGTCATCAAAACTAGCCAAGTTAGACCCAATTGTTCATAATGGAGTTCTACGTGTAGGCGGTAGACTTAAGAAACTAGATACAACTCTAAACAGTAAACATCAAATAATTATTCCTAAAGAGTCTGTATTAGCCAGATTGATAGCAGAGGAAGCACATAAATCTGTCGGACACTTGGGAAAAAATTCAACGCTGGCACGTGTGCGTGAGAAATATTGGATTCTTGGTGTGTCATCAATTGTGAAGTCAATCATTTCCAGATGCGTTATATGCAGAAAATATCAGGCACCTGCTTTGGACAAACAAAAATGGCGGACCTTCCCAGCGAGAGACTAAAAGCTGATGACCCCCCTTTTACTCGAGTGGGCATGGATTATTTTGGTCCGTTTGAGCTTAAAAGAGGAAGAAGCATAGTAAAACGATACGGTGTCATATTTACTTGCCTATCTTCTCGAGCTGTACATTTAGAGGTTGCCTTTTTCCTTGGATATCCGACTCCTGTATTGACGCCATTCGAAGGCTTATTGCACGACGAGGAAAACCAACTTACCACTGCTGATAATGGAACAAATCTCGTAGCAGAACGTGAGCTAAGAACAGCACTGAATTCCTGGAATACGAACAGAATGGACCTGCAATTTCAGTCAGGAATTGAATGGAGCTTTAATCCACCAGCTGCGTCTCACTTCGGAGGAGTATGGGAACGCCTCATTAGGATAGTCAGGAAAATCATGTATTCTGTTTCTGCATGAACAAACGATTCATTTGAATGATGAGGGACTGTTAACCTTGTTTTGTGAAATTGAAGCCATCATGAATGGACGACCTCTTACAGAAGCTTCAAATGACCCAAATGACCTTTGTGCACTAACGCCAAATCATATACTACTCATGCGATCAGGAGAGAGTTTTCCCCTGGAATTTTCCATGCATCGGACAACTACGCAAAACGTCGATGGAAACAGATACAGTATTTGGCTGATGTGTTTTGGACGCGTTGGATCAAAGAATATGTACCCCTTCTCCAACAGAGACAGAAGTGGCTGAAGCAGGAAAGAAACTTACAAGAAGGTGATTTAGTTCTCATCGTGGAAAACACTCCAAGAAACACATGGAATCTCGGCAGAGTGCTAGAAGTGATAAAGGACAAGTATGATGTTGTGCGCGTTGCAAGGATAAAGACAGTGTCTTCCATTCTCACGCGACCAGTCACAAAGCTTTGTCTTCTTTTGGAAACAGATTGTGAAAAAGAGAAAACAAATCAGTGAACCTCCGTGCAGTTAAACGTAAAGTGATTGAACTCATTTTAGATGATTGTTTTGTCCATTTTTGATTTATTAAGAAATATGTTTTTGTAAAAACACATTTAGGGGCCGGTGTAATGGACAACCTGTATATTTTATTTCGAATTCCAATTTAGTCCGTAGCTTTCGATTTCTGTATATTCCAAATTTATCCGAATGATACTTTACTATGATGTTTACCAAAAATGCACGAGCGCCATATTCAGTGTAAAGTTGTGTTCTACATGTTTTAACTGAAAGTTATTGAAAGTACCAGACATACATCACGGTAATTATCTATTGATTGTTTATTACATGCTGCCGGCTGTTTATATTTACTTGTTTCGTTTAATTGAAGTAGGAGTTTCTAATAATATCAATGTTTACAAAGTTAAATTCAATCTATGTCAGACACATCGAAGGATTTCTATGTGAATATAAATAAAGGACATCGAATTGAACCTGTACTGTCTTACTTTGTATTAATTTATCGGGAATATAATTCTTTGACAAGAAAATTTATCTTTTGTGGAGTTTAAAATTGGTTTGGATTTAAAGTGATTCATCACATCTACTAAGTGCACATTGTCATGTTGATCAACTGACTACAAGTATCCAGTCTGGTAATCTGTTTTAAAAATTTTTCGTTCAAAATGGCGAGCGAAGCGACCCAAAAAAAAAATACTGAATTGAAGATTCTGAGGTTTAAATTACACGGAAAAAAAAAAGGTTTTTTTCACAAGATTTAAATATCATAAGTCAAGGTCAAATTATTTTTTTTCTTTGAGAAGGAAGATTATTTATTTTCAACATTTTCAAGGACAGATTATTTTTTTCCGAGATCTGCCAGGCCCCCCCTCAGAATCAAATGGCCCCCCCTTATAAATAATGTGGCATGCAAGTAGGCTATACTAAGAACATAAAGAGACTTAATCAAGGATCATTATTCTTTTTATTGCTGTTGTAAAGTTTCAATTCCCAATTGCTACTTTTCTCTTCCTTTGCTATAAGCACAAACCAGTAGAGCTTCAGTCTCGACAGAGACTTCTGGCTATGCTATATAACCAGAAGAAAAATGTACTCAAGAAGATATTAATTTAGTTTTTGTCCTCAAGCTGTTAAATTATTTTTGTTGTAAATAATGTTCTTTTCTCGTAATTATACGAAATCGTCTGTTTCTTCTAGTCTATATTTTGTATCAAGAAAGCTTATATATAGAACAGCAATAGTCCAATGTTATGACTTTTTTCTCTCAAAAAGTCTCGCTTATTGATACCAAAAACGACCTCGTACAAACAAGATATCGCAATATTTTGCTGCTCTTCAGTTTTTCTGCTCAAGATTAATGAAATTTTGAATTTTAACTCCCATATATCCGTGTTCCAATTTTGGTTGACATGGAACGAAAATGGATATCAGGGTATGACGATATTGTAAAAAAAAAATTAGTCAGTTCATACGCACACATTTTGTCAAAATGTCAAAACCGAGAACAAAAATGTCTTGAGGCTAAGCCAAATGCAACAGTTTCGTTTAAGGCTCGGCGCAACGCATTCTGCACACAAACCTATACCTTTTACGTAATTGTCGAACGAAAATGAATGCAAATTATATGAGATATAGTTTGCTAATTTGTTTTGGATGTTTTACGGAGTGTAAATCGTTTCTCTGGAGTTGCGAAGTAAGGCAGGGATGGGGTAATCGTAATCAGCTGTAATCGATTACAGTTTGCCAAGTAATCATGAGTAATCAGTAATCACCCATTTTTCTGATTACAAGTAATCGTAATTTAATCAATTACTTTGAAAAAAGTCCTGTAATCATGATTACTTTTTGATTACTTTATGATTACAATTATTAAAACAAAGTTCATAAAATCATGATTTTTGATGATTTTCAGTGTACAAATTGTTTATTAAAAAAAGATATAATAAAATTTAACTATATAAGCTATATTTAACAAGCAATCTGAGAGTATTGCATAAGCTATACATGTCCCCAACCCGGTTCCCCTATTATCAAAAAAATACCACAATTTCTTTAGAAATCAATAAAGTAGAATGAAATGCAAACTTGATCTATAACTAAACAATTTATAAAGCTATCCAGCAAGTTTTAATTCATGACAATCTCGTTTAGAACATAAATTGAGTCATCACGAAATAAATGTAGTGCATCATGAACCCTATATTTAACCCAATTATAAAATTAAAACTAGAGCCGAGCTCGTTGCTTTGCAACGAGCAAGTCTTCCGTTTGAGCTGTGGACGGCAGTGCCGACCTTGGGTCAAGGTCACTGCAATTTGTTATAAGATTGATTGATTGTATATTGTTTAACGCCGAGTCGGCAATTTTTCAGCCAAGAACAACCTCTCTTCTCAGGATGAACCTCTTGTGAATCTTAATTACAAAGTTATGCTTGAACATGTTTTTCTCTGTCAGTGACCTTGATTTGCCAGAGAGACCTTTGTCAAGGTCATAACACAATCTCTAACTATAAATAATCTATGTTTGAAGTACGAGCCTCCAATGATTTTTATTTACTAATTTGTAGCGCGGAAAAGAAAATATTTTTTCTGTCAGTGACCCTGATCTTGAGCTACGGATTAATCTTGGATCTGTGTCAACACAAACCCTCAATCTCAAACAACTTTTAGTGATTAGAAATTCATAAGCCTAACAGGAATTTTACATCTTTTTCTGTCAGTGACCCTGAATTTGTTAAAATGGCCTTATTTATAGTCATCTGAAACCGGAGAACCATAAGCAATCTGCATCAAGTCGGAACATAAAAAATAATAGGCCAGATTGAATTGATACTATTTCCGAGTCAAAATAATACAAAACCTTTTTGTCACAAGAAATCTCTGTATCAAGTGAGCTTCCAGATATTATCGATTACATATATAAACAGCTCGGACAAAACAAAATCTTTCTAGTGACCCTGAATTTGCCGTAATATTAGAAAAAAATGAAATGAACATTTGAAAAAGTGAAAACAGCAGAAAAAGACAAAAATGACAAAATAGGAAACATCCCAGACAAGAAAGAATACAAACATAGTAAAAAAAGAAAAAAAAACAAGTCGTAAAAAGATGTCCTAAGGAAACCAACACGCCAGATAATAAATAATGGAATTAGCAGACTTGGATGCGCAATTTAATGAAGAGGAGATTATAACTCGAGAGGAAAAGAATTCAACTCATTTTTTATTTCCTCTATAACGAGATTTAGAATTAAATTAGTTGACACATTAATTAACACATTGGCAAGTCACGGTTATCCGGAGAAAAAAGGTTTAAATCATGGTTTCATTTACTTATAAAACTGTGATTGAGAGTGATCTCTCGTGTAGAATTCTCTATGAAATGTAAACCAAAAATGTTTACATTTTACAGAGGTAAACAAAAGCACATGTGCTTCCTTCAACGGGTAGAATTATCTCTACAGCAAGTAGTGATGGAACGATTGTCGCCGACGATCGATTGTCGGTCGTTCAGAGCTCTTCGATGCTACTAATCGATTACAAAAAAAGTCGCCGACGTCGCTATGTAAATATTCCGGATATATGCCTGTATATGCCTGTAACAGTGGGAAAAATATCCCCAGAAAGACAGGAACAAATAGATGATCCTAAAGTATTCCAGAATCCTGCAAATTAGACTGACGCGGATGCGGTTACAACGGGCAAAGCGGAGGCGTTTATAGTTCAAGTCAGAGGGGACTGCAAAAGATGCATCACAATCTGTTGTTGAAGATAAGTCACATAAATACAACTTATCTGAGACTTAATTTGTATGTGTGAAGTTTGTTTTTACCTGTCATCTTTTCTATTGCAGAGGATACATACAGCAGCAAAATTGGTTTGATTGATGAAGTTGATTTGGAAGACATTTCTTTGAATAAATTAGATAAATTACAAAGTACCAACAAATCGTACGTGGTATTTGACATATACTACTGGACTTGAAATTCCCTGATATTCTGATTATTCTCTGAAAATCTCTGATAGACTCTGTACTTTCACTGTAAATTTCTGTACTTGCCTCTGTACTTCACAGTACATTACAGTACCTCACTGTACAGAAGCACTGCATTTCACAGTACCTCTCTGTACATCACAGTACTCTACAGTACTTCCCAGTACGCATTCACTGCTTTCCACTGTACGTCACAGATTTTTGCTGTACAGATTACTGTACTTCACAGTACAATACTATTATTCTCTGTACTCATTTACTGTACATTACAGTACATCACAGTATTTCACAGTACATAGTTCTGTACATTTCTGTACGGTACAGTTTTACACTGTCCTTTGCTGAAAAAACACAGTAACCTCAAATGATTTTAATTTATTTCCCATTTTATTAAAAATGCATTTATTTTCAATTGGGTATATTGTAAAAGAATTTGAATTTAAATAGAAATTCTTAATTTTAGTACGTTACGCATTTTTGAGGTTAAAATTCCCATATCACGTTTTTGGAAGAAAAGAATAGGCCGAGACAAGATTCTATTTGAACAGCTTCTTTTTTTAAATCTTTAATCAATGATGTTTTTCAGATGTTTAAATATTTCATTTCTACATGTTTCCGTGTACAGAGGACCGATATAAAACATTGAGCAAACCTATATTTAAGATTTTACGCGATTAAAATAATTCTTTGAGCTGACTAAATTATCTAAATGATAATTTTCTGCTTTTTTTTCTTTTGTAAATTAAAAACCGATTGCCATTTACCTCTCTCCTAACTCTTTTAAAATTATCTATCAAGACACACAATCACACACACAAGAAAGCCATAAAACGTAACATAAGTTCTTCCTTTCTACACGATAATACCTGCATTGTTCTTATAAAATGAAAATAATTATAATTAATTAAAAAAATATTATTATTATGACAATTGGTTTTTCTGCCAGTTATGCAATTTTTATCAGCAATAGTTGCAAGTGTTCATACCTACATGTATGTTTACATGGGAAAATATATTGATCCTAATTCTTTTACTGAACAAATTACTAAATGGTCGTTTTCCTATAAATATAAACCTTTAAATCTATTTGTATGTATACTGTAACGGAAGAGCATTTTATTCTAAATCGTATAAAATCTGTTTGAACTGATTTAGTCATCGCTAGTCCAATGCAAGTTCTTAAGAAATTGTACCTCTGACCACCCGTACATGTAATTAGCCTGTTTTTTTTAAGAACTCGTGAAAGCAGTTTACCCGGTGAGATCAGAGTAAAAGGGGAGGAGTTTAGTTTTCAGCTTCGTCCAATCTGTGACTCTCCTTAATTGTAAGTGCATGTTCAGCAAATAGACTTTAATAGCAAATGTTCGTTAAATAAATGTATGAATGAATGAAAGAAAGAAGGAAGGAATGAATGAATACTATTGCGCTTAAAAGATTATGAAACTCACAGTCCCCCCCCCCCCCCCCCCCCCCGACGCAATGGAATTATTGTTTGGGGTTTGTCACCATCCGCACTAGCGTATTTTTTAAACATTTATTTTTATTACACCACTTAATTGCGAATGTTGGACTATGACAACTTTGTACATTGAAGTGTTTTAAATCTTTATCGACAGTAGATTAAAATTCAATAAAGTACACTTAACCTGAATGTTTAATTAATTATTCAATCAATGCAGTATTAAGTAAACTAAAAGTAATTATTGTGTGTCTAGGGCCGTTAATTTCATTATTTCAACAGTCACCTATTTATTAATAATTGTGAAATAATGGGGTGCTGTATTAACCGCATTTTTTTTTAATAAACCACCCTCTCCGAATACGTATATCTGATATTAAACGACAAATCCTTTTTTTAATTATAACATAAAAAAATCAGTAAAAAATTATAATTGAGTAATTTTTATTTATTGAATCTGTTAGCTTTGATTCAAGTTCAAGTTCATTTATTCACTCAAAACCATTAATAGTCTAGTATGCTAAATTATTTGATATGATCAAGAATTTTAAAATGCGTAATTTGGCCTTAATGGGCCGGAGAATGTTCATCTTGGTGTGAATTCTACTTAATTACAAACATCAATTATGTTTTTAATTGCAAATGGTCATTCATGGTCTAACACTAATAAACATCTGTAGCAGATACCTCACGGTTTTCTGGAGTCTGTGTGGTTGAGATAGTCACTGCTGACAGTACTAAAATATACTGTACAGTATTAGTAAAATACTTCAGTCCCCGCTTTACAATACTGACTGCATGCGCAAAATCTCGATTCAGATCCTATTGATAACAGAATATTAATCTGTAAATATGCAACTTATATTCTTGTAAAATACTAACTCATTTAAGAAACCATTCAAGTATCATAAATATGTTTCATTAAAAAGAATTTGCTATATAATGTTGTTTAAATAATCAATAAAAAAAATTGGCCAGGCCAACTTTAAATAAAAATGATTGATTGTCCTCTCCTGAAAGATTTGCTAAAAAAAAACACCAACTTAAAATTGTTTAAACCTCAAAAAAAGAAAAAGAAAAAAAAAAGAAGACGAAGGCACATTTTTTTCAAGTAATCCGGAAATGACATTTTGAAATTCAGGGCAGAATTGATATTGAAATTCGGGGCGTTGGTAGTTCTACCATTCAACCCAAATACTTCATTACGAAACGCAGAGAACAAACAAACATTTTTTTTAAAGTTGGCCTTGTACTGTGTTTGACCCTTCTATCGTTTTACTAGTATATACTAGTTTTGATCAGACATTGATCTTTTGTGTCACCCTTAGTGACAGCCATTTGGTGCATATAATTGTCTTGTTGATTCTATAGAAAGACGACGCTTATCAGTAAATTTCTTTTATTGCAGTATCAAACTTGGGAATTCAGTTTCATTGAGTACAAAACAAAACACATCAACATACAAATAGTCATGATAACAAACATAATTATGCATTTAACATGTAACACATCATGATCATGGATTGGAGACAAATTTCTTAACTTTCTACAAACAACATTTAAGATATCTGAGAATGTTGTTGTTATTTGACTGTATAAATACAAGAGATCTTATAAAGTAGTTAAATGCTGAATTGGAAAAAAGGACTAATATTTCATTTCTCAATTTTGTTAAAATATCAATAAAATGCATACAAAAAAACTGTGGTCTTAAAACATGAAAATGAAGGGGAAAAATCTTGAACGAATTTCAAGGTACTTTCTTCTGTGAGCATAAATCTGAGTTTGAAAATTAAACAAGAGTGTAACTTTGTGTTTGGTTCATTTTCTCTGTACAAGAATTCTTGCAAACAATATACCATACACCATAATACAGAGTCTCAAGACGTATTATTTGTATTCACATATCCCCCTGAAAGCAAAGACATCATATGAACATAAACAGTCATGTATCCCGCTAAGCATTGATAATCCAGACACCACGCAGTACAGTTAAGGCAACACATGAAAAAAATATGGTAATGAAGTCATAATGAGGTCTGACGTCATGACAGTTGCTCCGCCCTGATTGATCCATATAAGGAAATGGTGCTCAAAATAACTATTTACCGATATTGGCAACAATTTGTAATAAACTACAATATCTTCATGTTTAATTAGAAAATAATTAGTGATTTTCTCGTTTATAAAATAGCATGTCTTTAAAATAATTCTCTCTTTAACGTGTCGTTTGTCTGCATTCGGCTTCAGCCAAGCGCTTGCACTCGGTGACACGGAATGTTGTTTACATCAAAAAACGTGGCGACATCAGCTGAGATTTGCAGTGGATTTAAATGCAATAACCACACAATCTTTACAGAAAATAGGGATAAAATAAGAGACAAGGTATTGCTGCTCCATTTTACAAGAATATGAGGACATTATTTCGGAAAATAGCTGAAAACTGAGACGATTTGCACCAGCTCTGGCTCCGTAGATCAATCACTGCACTGTATCCAGGCCAGGTATGTATACGCATATGTAGGTACAAGTGTAGATCTACAATATGTAGACATGCTTTTGTTAACATAAAAAAAAAACCGAGTGAGTTCATGTTCATTTAAATGCATTAGTACAGTCAGTGAAAAACTGTAATTATGCAGTGCCTTGTGTGTAACCCCCCCCTTTACTAAATTGCACACTTTTTAGAATTATTTAAAATTAATTGCACTATATATATGTACTGAGTTTCTGTCAATTAGCTCATTTTCTTTGATACAATATGTGTAATAATGGAGATCATCAGTAGCACAAATTTAAACTAAATTGAATGAGATGTTTTCATTGTTTCAGTCAATGATTTACTAGTGACTAGGCCTAAACAAGCAATGGTGTATTTTGACATAGGGCAAATATGCTACACAATTTAAAAAAAATATCCGTAACATTGTGTTGAAAACATAAAAGCCCCACTTCAGATCTATGGTTGTAATTTTCTAGAATTTCTAAATTAATGAAAAAAAAAATCATTTTTTGTTTAGATTACATGTACATTAAAAATATTTATATAATACTTTTATCATTGTAGCTGTCCAGAGTTTCGGGCTTAAAGAGTGAATAAATAGAAAATGCATCATTTCTCCACAGGGTATGTATACTTCTAAAGCATTTCACATTTTCAAAGTTTGCATGTGTTTTACATATTGTTTTTTTTTTCATTTTGGAAAAGGAGAAACTTAGAATTTTTTTTATAGAAAATATTCTATCAATAACTATTGTAAATGTCAAAGGTTTCACTTTCCCAGAGAAGTTTTGTAACACATTTTTTTCATTTATATCAATAACATAAATTCACTACAATATACAATGTAGCATAATTTGTTTTGTCAAATGTACTGCCATTTTATCCTACAATGTATATTTAGTATTCTCATAGCATATAACTGCATATATATTGTGTTGCAGGCCTACCTATTTCCAGATGTTGGACAAATGGATTCATTCAACCAGCAAGTTCATCCATCATTTAAAAGGGAAAATGGTATGCTCAATATAAGCTATAAACCATACAAAGTTTTGATACTATAACTAACAGAAGAATTGAAAACATGTGTAGCGGACAGTATAATTATAGGGAACTTATACTGCCTGGCCAGAGAGCTAGCTTTTCTGGTGATGTGGTAGTAAGAGTCTTCCTCTATTTCAGGCAAGTTAAGCAACGGCGAGCCTGTTTAACCCTTGGATGGGTGACCGCTTCACGTGACACATGTATGTAAATTCTATGTTAAATGTTTCCATGCATTTTTTTATTTCATTTTTTAAACACAAATTACTTTCAATAATGGTATTTCCTGATTTTCTCCTATTTTCAGAATTCATTTTATCCACAAGAACATGAGGTGGCGGAAATAATTTGCACCTGTCCAGCATTCCTACAGTCTGTCATTGGATTTAAAAAGAAATGTTTATTAAATAAATCTTCTAGATAAATAATAATTTGACTTTTTCATATATTTTTACTGTACAGGTGTTGAAAAGGCTATTAAGATTTGAAAATCTTAACTTACTTAATATTTTGTGCGGAGGGTACTAATGATCATCAAGATCTTATTTCCAGCATGTGCATTGTGTTCATTTATCTTTCAATAATATTACCAAAAACAGGAGATTAGAGATCCCCCTAATAGATTCAAAATAGGATATGGGGACCACCATTTGTTCTGAGGGAAGGGGGGGGAGCAGGCGAGTTTTTCCAAGTTAGATTTTTTTTTCATTTTCATGTCAATGAAGGACAGATTAATATTTATTTCCGGTCAATAAGATGAAGGACAGATTATTTATTTATTTTCCTCTTCATTGAAAATCATACATGCAAAAAAAAATGTTAAAAAAACTCTGATTCATGGGAGGGGAGATCACTGATCTGCAAGTATTTATTTTTAAAATCTGCCAGTCCCTCACCCTCAAAATAAAATAGCTGTCCCCTTAACAAACAAATACAGGAGTATACCCCGATTCTTTCTAATTAGTACCTAAAACTTATAACTTAGTTTATATCCCTTAATTAACAGTTAAGAGGTCTGATTGAAAGCGATCGTAGAACATGACCTCGTATGCAGAAAGAAAAAAATATTAATACAAGTGTGTGTACCATAGGCGTCGGAAGCAAAATGAAAGGGGGCAGATTAAAAGGGGGGCTAAGCCAAAAAGAAAAAGGCCAATGCCTACATTATGCAAATAAGTAGGGAGGCTAGCCCCCCCCCTCCCCGGTTCCGACGCCTATGCGTACAGTAGTGAGAGAGGGGAATAGATATCTAATTAATTATTAATGAAGGCTATATTTAATTTACCATTTGTGTTCTACGTAAATATATCGGCAATATTTATACCTATTTGTGTGTAATACTACGTGTATATATACATCTTTGAGGAAATGCGGGAGGTTTGAAAGACATTAAACATGTTAAATGTATACATGGTATGGAGAACGAATACATAGAAAAGAAAGAAATGTCAAGAATTTTTATGCATACCGTTTGATTTACCCGGTAGTAAAAAAAAGAGCCCAGCCCTGCCCGCATGTATATTTATTTGAAATTTACGAGGTAAACAAACTATATCAAGTACTCAAGAGTTATCTCCCATGCTGGATCAGTGATGCGTTTGAAAACTAAAATTAGATTGACTCTTCCAAGATTTCAATTTTTAATCAAAAAGTGCAAGGGCATGGCGACAATCTAAAAAGTAGGTTTTTATTTTAAATTATTCATTTTATTGTATAGTTTTCAAAAAGTGATGCTCATTTATTTGTATTCCTTTAGTTAATTTATAATTCGTGATGAAATTAGGAAAATATCCTATTTTTCATACATTACTGTCTGTTTTAGCTCAATAACTTAATTATATCGGAAAACTAACTGAATGAGCATCACTTTTGAGAAAGTATAGATAAATAGAGACAAGATAAAACATTGTGCAGTTAATTTTTTGTTTCTCTTGCCCTTGCACTTTTTGGTTAAATTTGACATCTCATTTTTTGACCTAAAATCGGAGCCCACGTGACTTCTGGGGGTCACATAATGTCAAAAAATAACGATGTTAAAAGCAATGGACATACTCTTCAAGATCACAAATAGCTATTTTACCTAGAGTGTCTTGCAAAAAAAAAAAAAACTGTGAAACATAATATGTATCGGATTCCGTGAGTTTTTATAGAAAATGTTGCCTTAACTGTACTGCGCACTGTCTTTCACATGAACAAGAGGTCTGCTGATGACACTTACATGGAAAAGCTGCTGTCCTAGTACATTTTCCTGGAAGAGGAAATACTTTCCAACTTTTTCAGCAATTGGATACACATCTACGATAACCCAGTTTTGGACTGCTCCACACAATACATGTTCAAGAAAAAAACATATTCGTTCAAAAAGAAGTCCACCACTTCCAGGAAGTTTGACGATAGGTTCTCTGCGTCCCTTGAATCTGGTTCCAATATAGCGGATCTGTCGGCCACAATCATCTGTAATGTCCAGTGTTGAATAGTTCTCCGTATTTTTGGATG
>NW_026928976.1:0-35304 GCF_032062105.1 Saccostrea cuccullata | reverse complement strand
TATTTATTGTTAATTGATGTAGGTTTGGATCTCCCATGTTACCAGTATCTTTATTCAATCAAAGAGGGATTATGTTTCTCAGCTTTAATTTTAACCGGTCTTTTTGTTCGGAGATTTTTTTGGCTTTTCTTACCCCCCTCCTTTTTTAATCAACGGGACACCGAAGGCTGGCTCTCAGATCAGTATGATTAACTATGGATTAAAATTAAAATTACTAAATACACTCTGTACGTTTTAAATTATGGTATATATTTTCAGGAAAAAAGTAGCGCTTATAAGAACGGTAATTACAAGTATATCGCAAGTATATCGAATATACATTTTAATATTTAGACTTCTTAACATGAATTCAAATTTAAGCATTTGTAGTAAATTGCTCAGAAAACAAATATGCCGCATCTTTAATTTAGTCATGCATAGACAAAGTTTTAATCGCTGTTCCAGAGCTAGCAATGTGCATGTCCAATGTCCCGTATATCAACATCAAATTAAATACTTAATCAAAATTATGAATAAATTTACGTACTAAATTGTAATAATACCATATTCCTTTTAAAAAATGTCCGCATCAAGCTTCAAATTTTTGTTACACTTTGAAATTCAATTTTATTTCTTGTTTATAAAATGCAGTCAACAAAAATTACTTCCGTGTTTACAATACCGCGACTTTGACGTCGTTTTCTGAGCATTGTGACGTCAAGAGATAAGGGCCCTTTTCTCATGACGGCAGTCATATGTATATACATATGTTACATTCATATCATTAATCATTTTAGTGTTCATTGTCATTCAAGGTCACTCTCGACGATTTCCATGTCTGGTAAATCCCCCGCGTTACATTCCATTGACATGTTGTCTTGTGGGTCGTAGCCAAAAGGGGTACATTCGGGACAGCTTAACATTCCTAGTTGATTTTGATGAGACTCACTGAGCATGCAAAAGTCAACGTCCTTTAGTTCTGGAACATATCCATGTAACTCCTCGATAACATCTCTAAGTCTGACAAATTTGTTTTTGTTCAGAGTAACACCTTTTCTTGTAGGTATAGGCTCTTGAACATTGTCTGGCTTCCAGAAGTGTCTTATGTCCACTGTCGGATAGCCTGGTGATAATGACACGAACACACCACCACCAACATGCCACTGTGCTTCTTCGCCCTCTTTTCCAGTGTTGTCTATGTAGTCTTGAATATCTGGTAAAAGAAATTCAAACTTTAACCAACGGGCTAAGGGAAAGGTAACCCCCTTCTTGGTGGCAATGAAACGGCCATGCGATTCTGCGAGGTGACGGATGTGAACGTAAATCTCCCCCTTGAAAGGCATGACCGTGAGGAATAGGTCATTAAAGTCGTCCAAACTTATTCTACATCTTGGCTCTTGAGACTGTTGATGATCAGCGTTTCTTGAACTTCTTTCTTTAGTACCAACGACTAATGATCTTGCCATGGCCAGCTTCTTTTCGTACTCAGACTTTGTGTCATCATCCTTATTCATCAGGAGTCGGGATAAGTCAGCTTGATTGGATTTCATCAATGCCGTTCTAAACCCCATAAAAGCTCTCGGACCTCGACGTAAAATGATGCTGATCAATTTCCTGTTTTTGTCATAGCTGGTTTTCTCAGCGTCTATCTGTTGTCTCATTTCATCGGTAATTTATTTGAGGTGTAAAGATGCCCCGCAACATGAACAGCCATCATCTTCTTCACCAATGTCGAGTAGTTTGCCTTTATCAAGTCTTGATGTTTTTGCTCCATTTTTGTTAATGGCAAGGTTTCCCACAAGATACTATCTGAGATACGCTGAAGACTGATGAAAATTTTCAAAATGATACAAGTTTATATATGCTTTAAGTCACGTGACTCATGACTGTAGACTCCCCCATGGCGTCAGTGACTGTAGACTCCCCTTTGAATATGACTTTTCTGTAGACTTGACTGTAGAAATCTGTAGAGCACGCTGACTGTAGTTTTCGGCATTACAGATCCTTATTGGCGTCTGTGTTTTGTAAATGATTCTCCAGTATAGGATCTAGAGTTTTTGAAATATAATTTATTCTTCTTTTGAAACGATATCTGTCCAAAGCCATGGTCATCCATTCCCCCTTCCGATCTTCATAGGGAATAAGGATGATCGTTATTTTGTCTGAAAATTTCACCGTCTTGTCCATAGTCCCTCTTCTTTGACAATTCTACATTTTATTCCTGCAACATTATATATATGACTTTGTGCTTTTAAAATAGATCCATCCATGTGATCTACGGATGCTTTTAGGTACTGCCACTGTGTTTTACTCAAAGTAATTCCTTCGTTCCCCGGTTTTCCGGACTGAAATCGTCGTATGTCAATCTGTATGGTGTCATTGGCACATATCATGGCATATACTTCGTTGGAGAGGGGGTACCGATCCACGTAGGAACATGTTTTAATGACATCTTTTTCCAGTGTAGGGCGTAACATACAGTCTACAGGCGTAAGTTTTTTCTTCTCGTGTAAGACACTGACAGCGACGCACAAAGAAATGATAAGTACAATCGCGAAAAAGCTAGGAATTACGATTGCGATTTTTTTTCTTCAATTACTCTTTCAACATCCCTTTGCATTCGTTACCACAATCACCTGTAAGAAGCTCCATCATTACCATTTGTTCAGCCATCTTTAAGCAAAATGTTTTGTCTATCTACTACATTGCACATTTATATATATATATGACCACTCCGTGGGCGGGATTTGGAAAACCCTTTGGTGTCAACTTGAACCTTACAAATTATATTCTCTTAAGGTCTGTGGAAAGTACTTTTTCGGCATAACCCTACGTTTTAATATGTATTCTTCAGATCCCCAGCTGTCTGCAATGTCGTAACCATTTTTCATTTTTTCCTTAAAATCCGCAATACAGTCTTCTTTTCTGTCAAACCATTGACTTTCTTGTAAAGTCCATTTCTTTTCATTTCTTCTTAAAGCATTCCATGCTAAAATTTTCCATTTGTACTGCTTTCCCTGAGTTGCCATCGTTATAACAACACAACTGAGATTTACAAGGTATTTATTCTTATTGTCTAAAAAAAAAGGTCAGTGACTGTAGACTCCCATGACTGTAAAATCGTGATCTAAAATGTTGGGAAAAACCATAACTGTAGACTCCTTGACTGTAAACTTACTCTTTGCACTAAGTTAACCCGTGACGTCATTGACTGTAGACTCACTCTTTGCACTAAGGTAACCCAATGACGTCATTGACTGTAGACTCCACCCTTGACTGTGACCTCATATGACCTTTATGGGAAAAACCCATGACGTCATCCTGACTGTAGACTGACTGTTCTCTGTCCCCCTTACTACTAATAATAGTTAAGTAAAGATTTTTAAAAATGTATATTTTCTTTTTTTAAATTAATTATTTAACCTTTTAAAATCTTGTAAACAGCAATAACTCCTCGTGTATTCTGGCATTTTCATTATCCTGCATATCAAGTAAAATGCTTTCCCTAATATTCTTGATTCTAGTAATTTTTTAAAGTAGCAATTACTTTAGAACGTTTAGCATCAGAATTGCCCTTTTTAACCACTTTTTACCTAACGTGTGTAATACTGTTTACTAAAAATGAACGGTTATTAATGCTGAGATACACTTGTGTTTAATATTGCCTACCTTTTAACAAAGTATGGTAACCTATACTAATTTTGCTATTATTGGTTAATTTTAACTATATACAGTAAAGTGAAAATAAATGCGATTTTTCTACTTTGAACCACTAAAACTCTGAGGATGGAAATACCTTAAAATCAATCATTATAAAACTGAAAATTAAAGCGATTAAACCTATTTATTAAATAATATCTTATTTTGAAAATCTTGACTGAGAAAATTGTCTGTATCATCTGTTTGAAAAAGAACGCACCTGGAAGCGTATTCAAAACGTATATTAATTATTATATCAAACTGTTTTTCTTAAATTTTATTTCACATTCTTTACATTCAAAGATAACAACAGATCTAAAGAAAATTCATCTGAAACCTACATATTTGATCTTTATAGGAGATGGTTGGCTGTTGTATGAGATGCATTATTACTTACAAATCAAGCAAAGGGCCACCTGGCCAAATGCCAAGGTAAGAATAAAATGTCAATTATCCTGCATGTTTTCATACATACTGATATATACAAACGCATGTGTCCCGTATATGGTAGTTTTCCTATCAGTCTAATGGCTATTGATAAATTGAATGTTGACCATTTCAGTTTGAGTGCGAAAAATTAGGGGCCCACTTGGTTTCCATAGAAACAGAAGAAGAGAACACGTGGTTAACAGAAACCTTCCTGCCAGCCTGGGATTCCGGTACAGTTTTTTTTTTATAAAAATATTATTTCCATGCAATCTAGCTTGTAACACAAGATTTGATGATTAGCAAGACAGGTGTAAATAAAGGTATAATTATGTTCCCCAAACGAAGTTGGGGAACATATTGTTTTTACTCTGTTTCTTATTATTATGTTCCCCAAACGAAGTTGGGGAACATATTGTTTTTACTCTGTTTCTTATTATTAAGGTCTTCCGTCTTCAGCGGAAGACCTTCTTGTCATGTTCCCCAAACGAAGTTGGGGAACATATTGTTTTTACTCTGTTTCTTATTATTATTATTATTATTTTTCTTCTTCTTCTTCCTGGGTACTTTTTTGTCCGGGAATGATCTTGTAAACTGTTCGTCCGAGGTAGGTAAAACCTTTTTAGGGTAAGTAGACATGTTATGCAGATTTGCGGAATCAAGGTCATTTTGCGCGCACGTGCTTGCAAGAGCGCGCACGTGCAACACTTGAAATAACCAATATAATAGATATAGTCGGAACTTTTCTATTTTTTGATAAAATGCTTTGAAACTCATAATGTAAGGATACATTAGTAGTATAAACAAGATGGCATGGTCAAAATAGCAAGATCTCACGCGCATGCACGCGCGCTTTGCTCTGATTGGCTGAAACTAAAGTCTCAATATCTTTCTTGTTTCTTGTCATAATCTTTTGAAATTTTGAACATGGTCCTACATTATGAAGATCTACAGCATGATATATTAAAATTTTAATAAAAGCATGCGCATGCGCACGTGCTGTAATCTGATTGGCTAAAACTTTAAATGGCTATATCTCCTTTGTTTTTTGACGAAATGCTTTGAAATTTAAAACATAGTCATGCATTACGATATCCTAAAATATGATGTAGAAAATATTCATGAAATCACGCGCATGCACGTGTGCTGCAATCTGATTGGCTGAAACTTCAAATGGCTATAACTCTCTTGTTTTTCAACCAAACAGGATGAGATTTAGAACTTGGATAAATATAAGGGACTCCTACAAGAAGGTGTAGTCATTATGTACGTGCTTGCACGTGCGTGCACGTTAAATGAGTAAAATAAAAAATACACTCGAATGAGTGCATTTTTAATACTTTTGGATTAAATGCTTTGATATTATTAAAATTTAAGATAGTGTAGACAAGATAATATGGTCGTTACGCACATGAACACGCATGCAATGCCTATTTTTTTAAATATATTTTGTATTTTTCTTGGAAGACCTTGATTAAGTCTAAATTCCATAAAGTATTTCTTATTTAATAGAGATAACAGGGAATATGGCACCAAAAGGGAGTTGGGGAGCGTTTGGGGAACATCTGTAACGGTCCCCGTTACAATTAGCACTAGTTATTCTTCGGTTTCTTTTTCACTTTTTTTCTTACCTATTATTAATCTTTTTTTTCTTACCGATTTTGTGCACGCGATTTCTCGAAAACGGCTCGATGGATTTTAATGAAACTTTCAGGACTTATGTAACATTACGTGAACTTGATTCATTTTTTTCCGTTTTGATGACGTCGCTTCCGGTCCGGAAATATTGTCGATTTTATGATTTTTGAAGGGTCAGGTTGTCCGCGAATGTTCTAAAAATTGGCTATAGATAGAAACGTGAAAATTTCAGGTATGATAGTCCTAAGTCTGTAGATGTGCAAAATGTATTTCATTTTTATCGAAAGTGCCGCACGTCGGCGCTCGCTATGGCCCAAAAATTGTCCTATCTCGAATTTCCAAATTTTTAACACCTTTTCTACGATATCTTTTTACCTGGAAATATTTTGATAAAACATATAGAACAAAAGATGTGTAGAATTTTAAGATCTTTCACATGATATGTCGAAAAAAGGGCTGGCCCCTAAAATTAAGGGCCTAGAGGGACAAAAATTTTTTTTTTATATCTCAAAACGTATTGATAATTTGTAATACGGCAAAGAAGCAAAGTTGTTCAAAATGTTAGGCTTAATCTTTTTGCGTCGTCGAAATACGTCCAAAATCGTCACTTCCGGTCAAACCGGAAGTAGTCGGAAAACGTATTTTTGTCGTTCTTAACAATTTTGTGGGTAACATATGTCTCTGAGAGCAAAAATATTAATTTTCCGTCCGTCGTCGTCACTTCCGGTCAAACCGGAAGTATCAAGAAATGGCTATTTTTTGCATTTATTAACATAGCTTTAGATGATTCGAACAATTTTTGGGCGTTATTTCTCATTTTTGTTAAAAATAAAAGCTACTTCCGGTCTAACAGGACGGAAGACCTACTCGTTGCTTTGCAACGAGCTTTGCTCTAGTTAAGGTCTTCCGTTTCCAACGGAAGACCTTATTGCTTTCGTTCGGTTTCTTTTTCCCTATTATTATTTTTTTTTTCTTACCGATTTTTGTGCACGCGAGTTCTCGGAAACGGCTCGGTCGATTTTTATGAAACTTTCAGATCTGATAGACAGTGATCTGAACCTTATTGGAAATTTTTTATATGTACGTCGTCACTTCCGGTCGTGAGATATGGACGATTTACTGATTTTTAGCGGGTCAGCTTGTCCTGGTAACTCCTCCTAAACGACTTAAGATATTGAGTCAAAATTTTCAGTGAGAGTAGAGGAAGGTTCGCTGAGTTGCATAGGAGTTGCAAACTTTTCTAGCGTTAAAGACACCGGAGATCGGTGGGGCCCAAAAAATGTCTCAGAAACATCTCACAAGGTTTGACACCTTTTATTTCATATCTTTTTACCTGTTCATAATTTGTTTAAACATATTGGAGAAAAGTTGTGCATAATGTAAAGAGCATTTACATAATACCAAGAAAAAGGGGCTGACCCCTCAAATTAGGGTCTCAGAAGGGCAGAACGTCCTTTTGTGATATCTCTTTAATGAGCAATATTTTGTTATAAATTACTGAAGCAAAAAAGTTTATCTTAACAATTTGCAACAATATATTGTAAAACTATGATCATAGGTTACGAAATTAGGAGCCATAAGAGGTCAATACTTAATCTTTCCATTCTTTATACCCCAAAAGGGAGAACTATTTTGATAAGGAGTATTGAATAAAAGATATTTAGAATCGTATTCTAAACAATAGACAACCATTCAACTTTTGCATTTATAGCTTTTATTAATGTTATATAAATCAAAAAAAAAATTAAATCACATAAAAGAAGTTTTGATATCATAATGTTTTAACAAAAATTTAAGTCAAAATCCTATCTCATCTTATCAAAAAATCGGACGGAAGACCTACTCGTTGCTCGCAACGAGATCTCATCTAGTTATTAAGTCTTCCGTTCACAACGGAAGACTTATAGTGTTTGTATTGTTTCTTTTTATTATTATTATTATTATTATTATTATTATTATTCCTCCCAAATTTTGTGAGCGCGATTACTCAGAGATGGCTGGATAGATTTTCACAATTTTTCTCATGTAAGTAGGTTGATATATGAAGTTTATATAAAATTCCGTTTTTTGAAAAATTCACTTCCGGTCCGAAGTTATGGCCGATTTTCGAATTTTAAAATGGACTTTTGTCCGGCAGTTTTCTCGGAAACGGTTTGAGGTAAAGATATGAAATTTACAGGAGTATTAGATCATGATATTCTATTTGTTTTGAAGTTGTTTTCGTGTGTTTCCAGTACTTCCTGTCCGAACCGGAAGTGAATTTGTTTTTGGTCAATTTTTGATTTTTTTGTTTTTAGATATTTTTTCAAGATATTCTTATGTAAAACAGACATTTTTCTACAAATACTAAATATATAATTTGTTTTTAAATCAGATTCCGCATTTTGTATATTTTCGGTACCGAAATTTTCTCTATTTACGTAGTATGTATAAGGTGGGCAAAGAAAGATAACTCTGACCTGTGAATGAGAATAGAACTTTCGAGATAAAGGCGGAAATAGTATTGATGACGTTAGAGACATATATACGCTCTCCAGATCAACATATTTACACATTCAATATTCTCTCTTTTGCATGTTACTTAATTCACTATATGCATATTAGTTTAAATTTGGCTGTGTAGTGTTAGTCTGTATATTGAAAGTTTTTGATTTACAAATTTATATCTAAAAAAAATATCCGTTCTGTGTCAACTAAGCACTTTGAAGAAAATAATATTGTACGCAGTATACATTACAGCGATGTATATACAAATTATTCTACAAAACTACTAAACATATTTATTTATTCAATCGGATTCTGCATTTTGGAGATTTAAGGTTCCGTCAATAAATTCATTTTCTCTATTTACGTAGTGACAATGAGCAAAGATAGATAACTCTGACTTGTAAGTGGGAATAGAACTTTCGAGATAAAGGCGGAGGTAGTATCCATGACGTCGCAGACGTCTATATCCACACTTTTCACATAAGAAAAATATTTAGACTTTGAGTTTCCATATATATCCACTTCCGCATGAAAGATTACGTTGGTTACTGCTTTCAGTATATGCATAGTTTAAAGTTGTCAGCGTAGTGTAAATCTGTAATGTCTGTTATGATTATATTTAAAAAAATATTCTTAATTCATTCTCTAATTTGAATGCGAAATTATCCCGGAATCCGAGTTTTATTTTCGATTCTAAAATATTATATGTAATCAAAAGGGAACTGAGAGATAGAAGAGTTGGTATAAAGCCTTTAGAAATAAATTGATATCTGCAACTTAAAAGAAAGGAAATCAATCTATAGATTGGATTTGGTTTTAACACGTATATTTCATTGATAAAAAGTCTTATAGTGTTATTTATTATGCATGATCTATACTTTTATATACCCGAGAAGTTATTAAAGATGAGAAAAAGCGATTCTTGGATTTTTGTGAAATACTAGTACTCAAAGGATTAACATTATGTGAAAGTTACGCGTTTCTGTGTGAAATAATGCTACGCTAAAAACATGAAACAAAAACATCTGCAAAGGTCTGTTGATATGTTAGATAAAGTATACGAATGAACACAATTTTATGCAATGCTATATAATTATATGTGTATGTACATGCAACCTTAAGTATTTTCCTTTTAATTCATAAAACATAAAATTACCGAGTATGTAATTCTTTTGAAGCCCCCCCCCCCCTTGATTTTATTCGGAGACATTATTGCAACTATAGGCCTTTGAAATATAAATTCGTTATACAATTAAATCTGGAACATTTGGTTATAATTACCATTAACATGTATACAGAATTCATATTCTATAATAGTAGATTTTTCATTACGCAAGATACTTATATTTACCTGTCTGACAGAGAGAGAGAGAGAGAGAGAGATATTCCCTTTTAATCCTGATTATCCTATCCATTTACATAGACAAAAAATCAGTTCTATATCAGTTGTACCCATCCTTTATTAAATATTTTCTCATTTCATAGTCCGTCATAGTCACTCTCTGTATATTTTTTCTGCTTAAGAAGTATTAAACTAAGTGCACATAAATTTGAATTTACGTATTGACTATATATAGTCAATACGTAAATCACAAATTTAGCGTGTTATGCCCCTTTGATTAGTGCACAAAGTATTGTGTCAATCAAAATAACCGGACGCTGTATGCATTGCAATAAAGTATGATCTTATAAGAAAATCTGATGCAACACATTTTTGTAATGAAAAATAAAATAAAAACATGGCTAGAGCACCATATATCTGTATAATGGACTTCAATTGTGGGACGTGGAGACCGGTCCCTCAGATGAGATCGTTTAAATCGAGATCCCGTGTGTCAGATGGCACTGGCTCAAAAAGATTCCTCGCTGCTCATTGGCGATAGTACAACATTTTACAGTCTCCACCGGCGAGTGGAGGCTTCTCCGTGTGAAAAATTCTCGAGAGGGACGCTAAACAACATGTAATCAATTAATCGATTGCTGAATAATTCTTGTCATTGATGAATAATATTTCTTCTGGCAAATCTCGATATCATTACTTTAAAAATCAACGACTTTACGAACTTAGTTCATGACATTTTTATAACACCATCACAATTGTCCCAGAACATAAACACAGTGAAGTTTCTGAGGGTACGGTGTTCGTTCGTCCGTTGGTTTGTCTATGATACAAGTGTAGCTCTTATGAGTGCCAAAATGCATCAGAACAAGATTGATCATGAAAATCAAAGTACCTTAAGTACTGAAAATTTTTTTTTGCATTTTTTTTCTTTCAGAGTACATATGATATCTATGTTTGTTGCAGAGGAAAAGCGAATTCCTTACAGATTTAGAAGACTTATTTGTTGCCATGGCAACAAGATTCTAGTTATGTCGCCCCGAACGAAGTCGGGGACGACATATTGATATTGTACGCATGTTTTTTTTATCCAGGCTGTTTCTCGGAGATGGCTGGGGCAATCTTCCTGAAACTTTCCTCAAAGGACGATCACTGGTTGTAGTTGTGCAGTGAGGTCGTTCAGTTCCAATATGTCTACCGTTGCCATGGAAACCTGTAAAAAGCGACGAATTTTGTCCGAGAGTGTTCTCTCTGGTCCCTTAAACGTTCGTAATGAAACTCTTTTTATTTTAATGATTAGTGTCTGTAGTTGTGCGCCTTGCATTTAAAATTTTCAAATACTCGATTATTGCCATGGAAACCAGGGGAATGTTAAAATTCTTTAATTTCGATTTTCTCAATAACTACTCAAGCAATCGTTATGAAACTTTCAATGTTAATTCCTTGCAATGTGTCAAAGTGATTTTTACTTTTAAAATAATTGTAATGAGTCGCTCACAGTTGTCATAGAAACGAAACAGAAAAAAGGTTAAGATGTACACATGTGTTCTCCAAGGTCTAGGTCAAAGGGTCAAAGTTCTTCGTGTCCAATAAAAGTTCTTTTCACAAGGATTACATATTTGAAATACGAAAGCCCTAGCCCTTACTGTTCAAACGTAAGGTACTATGTTCAAGACGACCCCCCCCCTTTTGAAGCGCACTGCCAGTTAGAATACACATATCTAACATATACAACTTACAAGTAACGTTTTAAAAGTTTCATTCATAAAATTCAGTTCTCCTGATGTGATTTCATAGTTTGCCAACCTTCATTCTTCTTCTGTCTTGTCTCTAGATTTTATAATTATTTTATCTTATCTATATATATGTAATGGTTCGGGCTGTGGATATCGGCCTGGATAGCTCAGTAGGTAGAGCACCTGACTAGTGATACAGGGGTCCCGGGTTCGATTCCCGGTCCAGCCATGCATTTTCTCCTTTCCTGTTACAGATTTGGTGCCGTTGACCACCCCTGGATTTGCAGGTGAAAGTCCTGCCAAATCTCAGAACTTGGGTTGTGTCTTCGAGGGCGAAGACCATTTAAGGAGGGAGGAATGTAATGGTTCGGGCTGTGGATATCGGCCTGGATAGCTCAATCGGTAGAGCACCTGACTAGTGATACAGGGGTCCCGGGTTCGATTCCTGGTCCAGCCATACATTTTCTCCTTTCCTGTTACATATAAAATAACGATTGTCAACTGCATTTATTAGCATTTCGCATTTTTTTGTATATCTATAACTTGTATATTATTAATTTCATTAGATAGTGCAAGTATAAATTAGAAAATTGGTACGTTATTTCCATAGTTTTTATTCATTCATAAATCCTAGGATCCGCTCCTACAAGTGCGCTAAGCCTTGATCACTACTGTAAACAAAACATTCATCTCGCCGAAAATGTTCATGATTCCGCTAAACTGAGAAAGTTTACACATGATTTATCATCTCATAAGAAACATCAGCCCTGTACAATGGAGAAATGCTCGAATTGAAGGTGGCATGTCAGATTCGTTTTCCGACAGAACCTCTAAAAATGAAAGTGAAATTTCAGAGTTCTAACTGGCGTTATAATACACAAAATGATTCGGCTGATCTTCTTAAAAAAATACATTTGCCAAGCTTTTTTGGTAGGAAAGATACTGCCAATTAACAAGTATGAGGCTCAGTTCAGTACATCTGCCCAATTTCTTTTATGCAAGTCTGCAAATTTAGGAACTTGTAATTTTTTCCTGCACTACTTTCTTCTCCTACCGATTCTAAAAATAAAATGGGATGTACCCAATAATGTTCAAGGTCTTCCGTTTCCAACGGAAAGGACTGATACGACTCGATGGTTGTCCAAGCTTAGCTAATGGACCATTGTTTTAGTGATGATAAAAATGAAAGTCTTGTCCAGTACGGGGCGACATATGCTATTGCTTGCAATAGCAGACTTTGAAATGTTCCCCAAACGAAGTTGGGGAACATATTGTTTTTACTTTTCTTCTTATTTTTCCCCAAACGAAGTTGGGGAACATATTGTTTTGAACTCTGTTTCTTATTATTATGTTCCCCAAACGGATATATTGTTTTTACTCTGTTTCTTATTATTATGTTCCCCAAACGATTTGGGAACATCTGTTTCTTATTATTATGTTCCCCAAACGAAGTTTGGGAACATATTGTTTTTACTCTGTTTCTTATTATGTTCCCCAAACGAAGTTGGGGAACATATTGTTTTTACTCTGTTTCTTATTATTATTATTATTATTATTATTCCTGGGAAAATTTTGTCCACGAGTGATCTTGTAAACTACACATCTGACTAAGGTAAAATGTTTTTAGGGTCAGTAGACATGTTATGTAGAGTTGCCGAACGAAGGTCATTTTGTGCGCACGTGCTTGCAAGAGCGCGCACGTGCAACATAAGAAATGACCAATATAATGTATATTGCTGAAACTTTTCTTTTTTTGATGATTTTTTTTGAAACTCAATATATAAGGGTACATTGGTAGTATAGACAAGATGGCATGGTCAAAATAGCAAGATCTCACGCGCATGCACGTGCGCTTCGCTCTGATTGGCTGAAACTAAAGTCTCAATATCTTTCTTGTTTCTTGTCATAATCCTTTGAAATTTTGAACATAGTCCTACATTTTGAAGATCTACAGCATGATATATATAAAAATTTTCATGAAAGCATGCGCATGCGCACGTGCTGCAATCTGATTGGTTGAAACTTTAAATGGCTATATCTCCTTTGTTTATTGACGAAATGCTTTGAACTTTAAAACATAGTCATGCATTATGATATCCTAAAATATGATATAGAAAAAAAATCATGAAATCACGCGCATGCACGTGTGCTGCAATCTGATTGGCTGAAACTTTATATGGCTATATTTCCTTTGTTTTATGACGAAATGTTTGGAATTTTAAAATATAGTCATTCATTTAGATATCCTTCGATACGATAAAGATAAAAAATTATGAAATCACGCGCATGCATGTGTGCTGTAATCTGATTGGCTGAAACTTTAAATGGCTATAACTCTCTTGTTTTTCAACCAAACAGGATGGGATTTAGAACATAGATAAATATAAGGGACTCCTACAAGATGGTGTAGTCATTATGCACGTGCTTGCACGTGCGTGCACGTGAAATGAGTAAAATTAAAAATACACTCGAATGAGTGTATTTTTTAATACTTTTAGATTAAATGCTTTGATATTAAATATATTAAAAGTTTAGATAGTATAGACAAGATAATATGGTCGTTACGCACTTGAAACATGCGTGCAATGCCTATTTTTAAATATATTGTGTATTTTTGTGGGAAGACCTTGATTAAGTCTAAATTCTCTTATTTAATAGAGATTACAGGGAATATGGCACCAAAAGGGAGTTGGGGAGCGTTTGGGGAACATCTGTAACGGTCCCCGTTACAATTAGCACTAGTTATTATTATTATTATTCTTTTTTCTTCTTATTTCTTCTCCGGTACTTTTTTGTCCGCGAGTGTTCTCAGAAACTGTTCACCCAACTGAGCTAAAACCTTTTTAGGGTTAATAGGTGTGTTGTGTAGGTGTGCGGAACGAAGGTCATTTTGCGCGCATACGCCTGCACGTGCGGGCGCGTGAAATGACTGAAATGACTAATATATTTAATATAGCCATAACTTTAACATTTTCCGATGAAATGCTTTGAAACTCATTATATAAGGATATATTAATAGTGTAGATAATGTGACACTGTCAAATTAGCAAGAACTCACGCGCATTTACGTGCGCTTCGCTCTGATTGGCTGAAACAAAAATCTCAATATCTTTTCCGTTTTTTGACGAAATGGTATGAAATTTAAAATATAAGCATACTTTAAGATGTCCTACAACATGATGTATAACATTTGTCATGAAAGCATGCGCATGCACGTGCGCTGCAATCTGATTGGCTTAAACTTCAAATGGCTGTAACTCCCTTGTTTTTCAACCAACCACGATAAGATTTAGAACATAGACAGACACAATAGACTCCTATAAGAAGTTACGGTCATCATGCACATGCATGCACGCGCATGCACGTGCGCTTTGCTCTGATTAGCTGAAACAAAAATCTCAATATCTTACTTGTTTTTTGACAAAATACTTTGAATTTTAAAACATAATCATACCTTAATACGTCCTAAACTATGATATATAAAAGTTTTCAAGAAACCACGCCCATGCACGTGTGCTGCGATCTGATTGGCTTAAACTTTAAATGCCTATAACTTTTTTGATTCTCAACAAAACAGGATGAAATTTAGAATATGAATAGATATGACGGATTCTTACATTATGCTACTATCAAACTTGAATGCAAGGACTTGCATGCACGTGTGCGCGCGCAATGCGTTAAATGACCGATTTACTTGATATAGTCGTAATTTTTTTTATGAAACGTTTCAAAATTCAAAGAATAGAAACACATTAAAAGTGTAGTCACGATGATATAGCTTTCATGCATTGCACCTTCGCGCGCGTGCAATGATCAAATGACTTGTATACTTGATATGGCCGTTACTTTTATATTTCTTTATGAAATGCTTTGATGACCTTGACCTTTGACCTTGACCTTTGACCCCTTGACCCAAAGGTCACAATCCAGCTCAAGTTCGTAGATGTATTTACAAACTCACTTTAACAAATGCTTAGAATAAAAAAGTCAACCCCCCCCCCTTCTCCTTAAAAAAAAAAAATCAATAACAACGTAGAAAATTTCTCTGAAACTCGATCAACACCTGGGATCGACATAAAATTTCACTTAAGGTGCAGAAAAGACTTCATAGAAAGTTTCCTGAAAGTTTTACGGTAAGTCTCTAAAGTATATAGAAATTATGAATTTTTACGGCAAAAATTACAAATTCTGTCGTGTTTGAAATTTAAGTGCAGACGAACAAAGATATGATATAAACCTTTTAAAGCCTATTTCTCCAGATGTCGTTAATAGCATTCAATTCTACTGATATGAATTAATATTTTAATACCAAGCATTCTTCTTTTATTTCACCATTGAAATTTATCTGAATTTTTTTTAGAATTACACAATCCCCAGAAATAGCGAGTTTCGGTATATTAAAAAGCAATACACGTTTCTTTCCAGTAAAACCTCACGTGTTTGAATTCATGAAAAAATATTGATAAGGGGGTGTTAAACAATACCTGTCACATTAGCTGACACCAAAAAACCAGGGTACGTACACGACATTTTCTGATTTATTTGCATATGCAAACAGGGCTACCCTCAAATCCACGTGTTTTCCATGTCTTTATAAACATCACAAAAGCACCCCAGGAAGTAGCCTCCTATGCCCTGGAGAAATAGTTCCTGTCAAAAAACTTTATTTATTTATAGAGTAGATAAAATTTCCTAGGCACAGGTACCAGAGTTGTCAAACTGGCCTGGAAGGAAATTAAAAAAACTCTCAAAAGAAAGGAAAATCGGCTTAATGTATGGACCTACAATTGACTAAGTTCATTTTGATTGGTCAATTACCGGTGTGGTACCCCTAGTCGCCTTGAACCCAGTCCTGTCTTTCTGAAGAAAACCAACTCCGAGCCCGATGTAAAAATCTTAGTAGAGAAATGAGAATTTGAATTTTGCTGCCTTATTATGTTCCCCAAACGAAGTTTGGGAACATATTGTTTTTACTCTGTTTCTTATTATTATGTTCCCCAAACGGAGTTTGGGAACATATTGTTTTTACTCGGTTTCTTATTATTATTATTTGGGAACATATTGTTTTTACTCTGTTTCTTATTATTAAGGTCTTCCGTCTTCACGGAAGACCTTATAGTGATTCTATTGTTTCTTATTATTATTATTTTTCTTATTTTTTTGACTTTCTAATTTTGTGCACGCGATTTCTCGAAGACTACTGCATGAAATTACATGAAATTTTCAGGACAGATGTGTTGTTACATGAATTTATTATATCCGAGAGACTTTTTGGAAACTCACTTCCGGTGCCAAGTTACAGACAATTTTCTGAAATTGAAATCACATTTTGTCCGCGATTAAACTCAAAAGCGGTATAAGATATCAACATGAAACTTTCAGGGATTATAGATTGTGATATTTACCATCCAGGACGCGAACTTTCGTTCGTCGTCAGTACTTCCTGTCGTTAGGAGAATCGAATTGAAAAAATCGTATTTTCTAACTTTTTTGTTTTTCAATATTTTTTATTTATTTTTGGAATGCTGATAGAGACCCTTCTACTGATGCTTACTATATAAGTTGTTTGAATATTGGTTAATCAAAACTCTAGATATTAATATTTGAAAATCTGAAGCGGGTCCAAGATGGCGTCTGCCTCTGTCAACTCCGCCATTTCGCGAGTAGGGGTTTATGGAGGCAGCTGAGCGTTTGATTAAACCATTCTTACATAAGGATACATAAAATGTAGAAAACTACTTGGACTTTCACGTAGTAGTACGTTGTAATTACGTGTCAATCCGAAAACTTAATTTCCGTTTCACTGCTTTAGTTTAACTGGGCTAGATACGATATGTAATGTGTACAATGTGTTAAATATACCTTTTTAACGTCGAAATAAAATAAAGGCGATAAGAACGATTTATTTATTTAATTTAATTGAAGCTATCACACCTATTTAATAGATCAGTCAAAAGAAAAGGCGCGAATATTAACTCGTAGTGTTTGGCACGAAATTATCAATAGTGACCCGCCTTTTATAATTCTTAGACAGGTGTACTGTTGCAAATGTATATACAAGTATATTTAGAGCAGTAGCTTTAAATAGTAGTAGGGTTTGCGCGTTAATAGACCACGTAGTAATTACTTTACAATTCTGTGTCAAACGTCTTCTGTAACTGGTTTTGGTTGGTTCTCAAAGTACAAAAAGAAAAGACCAAATTTGCAAATGAGAGATATCTATTATCGTTTGTTTTGCAAGACGGGAAAACAGATCTTAAATCATAGTTATAAGTTATAGTTTTTCAAGAAACAATATCGATGCATGTATATATATAGTAAGTATAAAACGTATACTCTGGTAACCAATGTTTTCCCATGCACACTTGTGTGATATTAAACGAATAGAAAAGACAAAATAAGAAAACCATTTTAATAACATCGTCTAATGGAGTTTATTTTAACATTCTTTTCTCAAAGATCTGAATCAAGTTATTGAACATAAATGGTATCTGATTCCTTGAATGTCGTAGAGCGAGGCATTTCAACCTTTTTATGAAAGTGTAACTAATCGGCATAGTTCACTTCTGAGACGGGATATAAAAAATTTAAATTATAGTCATTTCACTGCTTTTGTGTTACTTTTCTACAGAATGTGTACAATGTGTTAAATATATTTTCTGAACCTCGAAATGTAGGCTATGAGAACGTTCTTTTTTCTTAATTTCATTGAAGCTATCACACCTATTTAAAAGATCAGTCCAAAGAAAAGGCGGGAAGATTTAAAGTGGAGTTTGTCGCGAAATTATGAATAATGGTCCGTCTTTTATAATTCTTAGACAGATGTACTGTAGCAAAAGTATACACAAGTACATTAAGAGCAGTACTCCCAATAGCGTAATGGTTAGCGCGTTGGGGATAAAAGGGGAAAAAAGCGAATAGAATTTTCACGCTTGCGACCTGGATTCAATTTGTGATCAAAATTTTTAATTACTTCTCAGCTCGACTTTACGAGTTATTTTCCAGAACGGACGGAAGACCTCTCGTTGCTCGCAACGAGATCTTTCTAGTTATTATTATTATTATTCTTTTTATTATTTTTTTGACTTTTTAATTTTGTGCACGCGATTTCTCGAAGACTACTGGATGGAATGACGTGAAATTTTCAGAAAAGATGTGTCGTAACATGAATTTTATATATCCGAGAGAAAATTTGGAAACTCACTTCCGGTGCCAAGTTACGGACAATTTCCTGAAATTAAAATGACATTTTGTCCGCAATTAAACTCAAAAACGGTAAAAGATATCAACATAAAACTTTCAGGGATTTTAGGGTATAGATCGTGCATATATACCATAGGAATTACACTTTGTTCGTCGTCGGTACTTCCTGTCGTTAGGAGAAGTGAATTGAAAAAATCGTATTTTCTAACTTTTTGGTTTTTCAACATTTTTTATTTATTTTTGGAATGATAATAGAGACCCTTTGATCGATGCTTACTATATAAGTTGGTTGGATATTGGTAAATCAGAACTCTAGATATTAATATTTGAAAATCTGAAGCGGACCCAAGATGGCGGCTGTCCTTGTCAACTCCGCCATTTCGCGAGTAGAGGTTTATGGAGGCAGCTGAGCGTTTGACTAAATGATACATGAAAAGAAAAAAAAATACATGGACTTTCACCTATTAGTACGCTGCAATTCACTGATAATCTTAAAACTTAATTTCCGTTTTACTGCTTTAGTGTTATTGGGGTAGATACGTGTGTGCAATGTGTTAAATTTACTTTCTAAGCGTTCCTAAAATAAAGGCGATAAGAAATTAACAATTTCATTAAAGCTATCACAACTATTTGATAGATCAGTCAAAGGATAAGCACGAATATTTACTCATGGTGTTTTTCGCCAAACATTAAATAGTGAACCGCCTTTTATGATTCTTAGACAGGTGTACTGTTGCAGGTGTACTGTATACATAACTATATTTAGAGCAGTATTCAAAATTTATTAGTTTTCACAAACGTAACCACTGTGTTCGCCATGCATACTTGATTCATATTAAACTAATAAAAAAGACAAAATAAGAAAACCTTTTTTTAAATAAGATCGTCTAATGGAGTTAATTGGTACATTTAACATTCTTTTCTCAAAGATATTTAAAGTTGAACATTGAACATAAATGAAATCTGATTCCTTGACCGTCGTATGACGAGACATGTCTTTCATCGAACCATTTCTACCTTTTCATGAAGGTGTAAAGAATCGGGTTGGTTCACTTTGGGGATAAACGGTAATTAAAAAAAGTTAAAAATGATTACCATTTCACTTTTTTTGTGTTACTTACCTATATAAGATATAGAATATGTACAATCTGTTAAATATATTTTCTAAACCTCGAAATTTAGGCTTAAAGAACGTTCCTTTTTCTTTATTCTATCGAAGCTATGACACCTATTCAATGAAATTTTCCAAAGAAAAGGCGCGCAAATTAACTGGTGGCGTTTGGCGCGAAATTATAAATTGTGGCGCGCCTTTCGTGATTCTTAGACAGGTGTATTGTTGTATATTCAAGTACATTTAAAACTGCAAACGCGTAATTTTAGCGTTTATTAAAGAATGAAAAAAGCGCGTTGGATTTTCACATGGAACCTGGATTCAATCAAAAGGGAGTTTGGGACCAAATTTTTTTTATCACTTTTTCAGCTCGATTTTAGGTTCTTTTCCTGAAACGGACGGAAGACCTCTCGTTGCTCGCAACGAATTAGCACTAGTTATTATTATTATTATTATTATTATTCTTTTTTCTTCTTATTTCTTCTCCGGTACTTTTTTGTCCGCGAGTGTTCTCAGAAACTGTTCACCCAACTGAGCTAAAACCTTTTTAGGGTTAATAGGTGTGTTGTGTAGGTGTGCGGAACGAAGGTCATTTTGCGCGCATACGCCTGCACGTGCGGGCGCGTGAAATGACTGAAATGACTAATATATTTAATATAGCCATAACTTTAACATTTTCCGATGAAATGCTTTGAAACTCATTATATAAGGATATATTAATAGTGTAGATAATGTGACACTGTCAAATTAGCAAGAACTCACGCGCATTTACGTGCGCTTCGCTCTGATTGGCTGAAACAAAAATCTCAATATCTTTTCCGTTTTTTGACGAAATGGTATGAAATTTAAAATATAAGCATACTTTAAGATGTCCTACAACATGATGTATAACATTTGTCATGAAAGCATGCGCATGCACGTGCGCTGCAATCTGATTGGCTTAAACTTCAAATGGCTGTAACTCCCTTGTTTTTCAACCAACCACGATAAGATTTAGAACATAGACAGACACAATAGACTCCTATAAGAAGTTACGGTCATCATGCACATGCATGCACGCGCATGCACGTGCGCTTTGCTCTGATTAGCTGAAACAAAAATCTCAATATCTTACTTGTTTTTTGACAAAATACTTTGAATTTTAAAACATAATCATACCTTAATACGTCCTAAACTATGATATATAAAAGTTTTCAAGAAACCACGCCCATGCACGTGTGCTGCGATCTGATTGGCTTAAACTTTAAATGCCTATAACTTTTTTGATTCTCAACAAAACAGGATGAAATTTAGAATATGAATAGATATGACGGATTCTTACATTATGCTACTATCAAACTTGAATGCAAGGACTTGCATGCACGTGTGCGCGCGCAATGCGTTAAATGACCGATTTACTTGATATAGTCGTAATTTTTTTTATGAAACGTTTCAAAATTCAAAGAATAGAAACACATTAAAAGTGTAGTCACGATGATATAGCTTTCATGCATTGCACCTTCGCGCGCGTGCAATGATCAAATGACTTGTATACTTGATATGGCCGTTACTTTTATATTTCTTTATGAAATGCTTTGATGACCTTGACCTTTGACCTTGACCTTTGACCCCTTGACCCAAAGGTCACAATCCAGCTCAAGTTCGTAGATGTATTTACAAACTCACTTTAACAAATGCTTAGAATAAAAAAGTCAACCCCCCCCCCTTCTCCTTAAAAAAAAAAAAATCAATAACAACGTAGAAAATTTCTCTGAAACTCGATCAACACCTGGGATCGACATAAAATTTCACTTAAGGTGCAGAAAAGACTTCATAGAAAGTTTCCTGAAAGTTTTACGGTAAGTCTCTAAAGTATATAGAAATTATGAATTTTTACGGCAAAAATTACAAATTCTGTCGTGTTTGAAATTTAAGTGCAGACGAACAAAGATATGATATAAACCTTTTAAAGCCTATTTCTCCAGATGTCGTTAATAGCATTCAATTCTACTGATATGAATTAATATTTTAATACCAAGCATTCTTCTTTTATTTCACCATTGAAATTTATCTGAATTTTTTTTAGAATTACACAATCCCCAGAAATAGCGAGTTTCGGTATATTAAAAAGCAATACACGTTTCTTTCCAGTAAAACCTCACGTGTTTGAATTCATGAAAAAATATTGATAAGGGGGTGTTAAACAATACCTGTCACATTAGCTGACACCAAAAAACCAGGGTACGTACACGACATTTTCTGATTTATTTGCATATGCAAACAGGGCTACCCTCAAATCCACGTGTTTTCCATGTCTTTATAAACATCACAAAAGCACCCCAGGAAGTAGCCTCCTATGCCCTGGAGAAATAGTTCCTGTCAAAAAACTTTATTTATTTATAGAGTAGATAAAATTTCCTAGGCACAGGTACCAGAGTTGTCAAACTGGCCTGGAAGGAAATTAAAAAAACTCTCAAAAGAAAGGAAAATCGGCTTAATGTATGGACCTACAATTGACTAAGTTCATTTTGATTGGTCAATTACCGGTGTGGTACCCCTAGTCGCCTTGAACCCAGTCCTGTCTTTCTGAAGAAAACCAACTCCGAGCCCGATGTAAAAATCTTAGTAGAGAAATGAGAATTTGAATTTTGCTGCCTTATTATGTTCCCCAAACGAAGTTTGGGAACATATTGTTTTTACTCTGTTTCTTATTATTATTATTATGTTCCCCAAACGAAGTTGGGGAACATATTGTTTTTACTCTGTTTCTTATTATTATTATTATTATTTTTTTTCTTCTCCGGGAAAATTTTGTCCGCGAGTGATCTTGTAAACTGTTCACATCCGACTGAGGTAAAACCTTTTTAGGGTTAGTAGGTGTTATGTAGATGTGCGGAACGAAGGTCATTTTGCGCGCACGTGCTTGCACGAGCGTGCACGTGCAATGACGTGAAATGACCAATATAATGGATATAGCTATAACTTTTCATTTTTTGATGAAATTTTTTGAAACTCATAATATAAGGATATATTAGTAGCGTAGATAATATGACATGGTCAAAATAGCAAGAACTCACGCGCATGCACGTGCGCTTCGCTCTGATTGGCTGAAACTAAAATCTCAATATCTTTTTGTTTTTTGACGAAATCCTTTGAAATTTTGAACATAGTCATGAATTAGGATATCCTACAATATATATATATATAAAAAATTTCATGAAAGCACGCGCATGCACGTGCGCTGCAATCTGATTGGCTGAAACTTTAAATGGCTATATCTCCTTTGTTTTTTTGACGAAATGCTTTGAAATTTAAAACATAGTCATACATTAGGATGCCCTGCAATATGATATACAAAAAATTTCAAGAAATCACGCGCATGCACGTGTGCTGCAATCTGATTGGCTGAAACTTTAAATGGCTATATCTCCTTTGTTTTTTGACGAAATGCTTTGAAATTTAAAACATAGTCATGCATTAGGATATCCTACAATATGATATAAAAATATTCATGAAATCACGCGCATGCACGTGCGCTGCAATCTGATTGGCTGAAACTTTAAATGGCTATAACTCCCTTGTTTTTCAACCAAACAGGATGGGATTTAGAACATAGATAGATGTAAGGGACTTCTACAAGAAGGTATGGTCATCATGCACGTGCACGCTCGTGCGTGCATTTGAAACGAGTGAAATTAGAAGTACACTTGAATGAGTGATTTTTAATACTTTTGGACTAAATGCTTTAATATATAGTATATTTTAATATATAGATTGTGTATGATCATTACGCACATGCATTCACATGCGCACGCGTGCAATGCTAAAATTTGAATATAATTGGTATCCTTTTGGGAAAACGTTGTTAAAGTCAAAAATGCACAGAGTTTGTCTTATTTAATGAAGCTTACAGGGAATATGGCACCAAAAGGGAGTTGGGGAGCGTTTGGGGAACATCTGTAACGGTTCCCCGTTACAATTAGCACTAGTTATTATTATTATTATTATTCTTTTTTCTTCTTATTTCTTCTCCGGTACTTTTTTGTCCGCGAGTGTTCTCAGAAACTGTTCACCCAACTGAGCTAAAACCTTTTTAGGGTTAATAGGTGTGTTGTGTAGGTGTGCGGAACGAAGGTCATTTTGCGCGCATACGCCTGCACGTGCGGGCGCGTGAAATGACTGAAATGACTAATATATTTAATATAGCCATAACTTTAACATTTTCCGATGAAATGCTTTGAAACTCATTATATAAGGATATATTAATAGTGTAGATAATGTGACACTGTCAAATTAGCAAGAACTCACGCGCATTTACGTGCGCTTCGCTCTGATTGGCTGAAACAAAAATCTCAATATCTTTTCCGTTTTTTGACGAAATGGTATGAAATTTAAAATATAAGCATACTTTAAGATGTCCTACAACATGATGTATAACATTTGTCATGAAAGCATGCGCATGCACGTGCGCTGCAATCTGATTGGCTTAAACTTCAAATGGCTGTAACTCCCTTGTTTTTCAACCAACCACGATAAGATTTAGAACATAGACAGACACAATAGACTCCTATAAGAAGTTACGGTCATCATGCACATGCATGCACGCGCATGCACGTGCGCTTTGCTCTGATTAGCTGAAACAAAAATCTCAATATCTTACTTGTTTTTTGACAAAATACTTTGAATTTTAAAACATAATCATACCTTAATACGTCCTAAACTATGATATATAAAAGTTTTCAAGAAACCACGCCCATGCACGTGTGCTGCGATCTGATTGGCTTAAACTTTAAATGCCTATAACTTTTTTGATTCTCAACAAAACAGGATGAAATTTAGAATATGAATAGATATGACGGATTCTTACATTATGCTACTATCAAACTTGAATGCAAGGACTTGCATGCACGTGTGCGCGCGCAATGCGTTAAATGACCGATTTACTTGATATAGTCGTAATTTTTTTTATGAAACGTTTCAAAATTCAAAGAATAGAAACACATTAAAAGTGTAGTCACGATGATATAGCTTTCATGCATTGCACCTTCGCGCGCGTGCAATGATCAAATGACTTGTATACTTGATATGGCCGTTACTTTTATATTTCTTTATGAAATGCTTTGATGACCTTGACCTTTGACCTTGACCTTTGACCCCTTGACCCAAAGGTCACAATCCAGCTCAAGTTCGTAGATGTATTTACAAACTCACTTTAACAAATGCTTAGAATAAAAAAGTCAACCCCCCCCCCCTTCTCCTTAAAAAAAAAGTAATCAATAACAACGTAGAAAATTTCTCTGAAACTCGATCAACACCTGGGATCGACATAAAATTTCACTTAAGGTGCAGAAAAGACTTCATAGAAAGTTTCCTGAAAGTTTTACGGTAAGTCTCTAAAGTATATAGAAATTATGAATTTTTACGGCAAAAATTACAAATTCTGTCGTGTTTGAAATTTAAGTGCAGACGAACAAAGATATGATATAAACCTTTTAAAGCCTATTTCTCCAGATGTCGTTAATAGCATTCAATTCTACTGATATGAATTAATATTTTAATACCAAGCATTCTTCTTTTATTTCACCATTGAAATTTATCTGAATTTTTTTTAGAATTACACAATCCCCAGAAATAGCGAGTTTCGGTATATTAAAAAGCAATACACGTTTCTTTCCAGTAAAACCTCACGTGTTTGAATTCATGAAAAAATATTGATAAGGGGGTGTTAAACAATACCTGTCACATTAGCTGACACCAAAAAACCAGGGTACGTACACGACATTTTCTGATTTATTTGCATATGCAAACAGGGCTACCCTCAAATCCACGTGTTTTCCATGTCTTTATAAACATCACAAAAGCACCCCAGGAAGTAGCCTCCTATGCCCTGGAGAAATAGTTCCTGTCAAAAAACTTTATTTATTTATAGAGTAGATAAAATTTCCTAGGCACAGGTACCAGAGTTGTCAAACTGGCCTGGAAGGAAATTAAAAAAACTCTCAAAAGAAAGGAAAATCGGCTTAATGTATGGACCTACAATTGACTAAGTTCATTTTGATTGGTCAATTACCGGTGTGGTACCCCTAGTCGCCTTGAACCCAGTCCTGTCTTTCTGAAGAAAACCAACTCCGAGCCCGATGTAAAAATCTTAGTAGAGAAATGAGAATTTGAATTTTGCTGCCTTATTATGTTCCCCAAACGAAGTTTGGGAACATATTGTTTTACTCTGTTTCTTATTACTTATTATTATTATTATTATTATTATTCTTTTTTCTTCTTATTTCTTCTCCGGTACTTTTTTGTCCGCGAGTGTTCTCAGAAACTGTTCACCCAACTGAGCTAAAACCTTTTTAGGGTTAATAGGTGTGTTGTGTAGGTGTGCGGAACGAAGGTCATTTTGCGCGCATACGCCTGCACGTGCGGGCGCGTGAAATGACTGAAATGACTAATATATTTAATATAGCCATAACTTTAACATTTTCCGATGAAATGCTTTGAAACTCATTATATAAGGATATATTAATAGTGTAGATAATGTGACACTGTCAAATTAGCAAGAACTCACGCGCATTTACGTGCGCTTCGCTCTGATTGGCTGAAACAAAAATCTCAATATCTTTTCCGTTTTTTGACGAAATGGTATGAAATTTAAAATATAAGCATACTTTAAGATGTCCTACAACATGATGTATAACATTTGTCATGAAAGCATGCGCATGCACGTGCGCTGCAATCTGATTGGCTTAAACTTCAAATGGCTGTAACTCCCTTGTTTTTCAACCAACCACGATAAGATTTAGAACATAGACAGACACAATAGACTCCTATAAGAAGTTACGGTCATCATGCACATGCATGCACGCGCATGCACGTGCGCTTTGCTCTGATTAGCTGAAACAAAAATCTCAATATCTTACTTGTTTTTTGACAAAATACTTTGAATTTTAAAACATAATCATACCTTAATACGTCCTAAACTATGATATATAAAAGTTTTCAAGAAACCACGCCCATGCACGTGTGCTGCGATCTGATTGGCTTAAACTTTAAATGCCTATAACTTTTTTGATTCTCAACAAAACAGGATGAAATTTAGAATATGAATAGATATGACGGATTCTTACATTATGCTACTATCAAACTTGAATGCAAGGACTTGCATGCACGTGTGCGCGCGCAATGCGTTAAATGACCGATTTACTTGATATAGTCGTAATTTTTTTTATGAAACGTTTCAAAATTCAAAGAATAGAAACACATTAAAAGTGTAGTCACGATGATATAGCTTTCATGCATTGCACCTTCGCGCGCGTGCAATGATCAAATGACTTGTATACTTGATATGGCCGTTACTTTTATATTTCTTTATGAAATGCTTTGATGACCTTGACCTTTGACCTTGACCTTTGACCCCTTGACCCAAAGGTCACAATCCAGCTCAAGTTCGTAGATGTATTTACAAACTCACTTTAACAAATGCTTAGAATAAAAAAGTCAACCCCCCCCCCCCCCCTTCTCCTTAAAAAAAAAAAATCAATAACAACGTAGAAAATTTCTCTGAAACTCGATCAACACCTGGGATCGACATAAAATTTCACTTAAGGTGCAGAAAAGACTTCATAGAAAGTTTCCTGAAAGTTTTACGGTAAGTCTCTAAAGTATATAGAAATTATGAATTTTTACGGCAAAAATTACAAATTCTGTCGTGTTTGAAATTTAAGTGCAGACGAACAAAGATATGATATAAACCTTTTAAAGCCTATTTCTCCAGATGTCGTTAATAGCATTCAATTCTACTGATATGAATTAATATTTTAATACCAAGCATTCTTCTTTTATTTCACCATTGAAATTTATCTGAATTTTTTTTAGAATTACACAATCCCCAGAAATAGCGAGTTTCGGTATATTAAAAAGCAATACACGTTTCTTTCCAGTAAAACCTCACGTGTTTGAATTCATGAAAAAATATTGATAAGGGGGTGTTAAACAATACCTGTCACATTAGCTGACACCAAAAAACCAGGGTACGTACACGACATTTTCTGATTTATTTGCATATGCAAACAGGGCTACCCTCAAATCCACGTGTTTTCCATGTCTTTATAAACATCACAAAAGCACCCCAGGAAGTAGCCTCCTATGCCCTGGAGAAATAGTTCCTGTCAAAAAACTTTATTTATTTATAGAGTAGATAAAATTTCCTAGGCACAGGTACCAGAGTTGTCAAACTGGCCTGGAAGGAAATTAAAAAAACTCTCAAAAGAAAGGAAAATCGGCTTAATGTATGGACCTACAATTGACTAAGTTCATTTTGATTGGTCAATTACCGGTGTGGTACCCCTAGTCGCCTTGAACCCAGTCCTGTCTTTCTGAAGAAAACCAACTCCGAGCCCGATGTAAAAATCTTAGTAGAGAAATGAGAATTTGAATTTTGCTGCCTTATTATGTTCCCCAAACGAAGTTTGGGAACATATTGTTTTTACTCTGTTTCTTATTATGTTCCCCAAACGAAGTTGGGGAACATATTGTTTTTACTCTGTTTCTTATTATTATTATTTTTCTTCTTCTTCTTCTTATTATTATTACTTTTTTTTGTCCGGGAGTGATCTTGTAAACTGTTCACATCCGACTGTAGGTAAAACCTTTTTAGGGTCAGTAGACATGTTATGTAGATTTGCGGAATCAAGGTCATTTTGCGCGCACGTGCTTGCAAGAGCGTGCACGTGCAACACGTGAAATGACCAATATAATGGATATTGTAGTAACTTTTCTATTTTTTGATGAAATTTTTTGAAACTCATAATGTAAGGATACATTAGTAGTATAGACAAGATGCATGGTCAAAATAGCAAGATCTCACGCGCATGCACGTGCGCTTCGCTCTGATTGGCTGAAACTAAAGTCTCAATATCTTTCTTGTTTCTTGTCATAATCCTTTGAAATTTTGAACATAGTCCCACATTATGAATATCTACAGCATGATATATAAGAATTTTCATGAAAGCATGCGCATGTGCGCGTGCTGTAATCTGATTGGCTGAAACTTTAAATGGCTATATATCCTTTGTTTTTTGACGAAATTCTTTGAAATTTAAAATATAGTCATGCATTAGGATAACCTACAATATGAAATAGAAAAAATTCATGAAATCACGCGCATGCACGTGCGCTGCAATCTGATTGGCTGAAACTTTAAATGGCTATAACTCTCTTGTTTTTCAACCAAACCGGATGGGAAATTTAAAATATAGATAGATTAAAGGATATCCTACAATATGATATAAAAAAAATTCATGAAATCACACGCATGCACGTGTGCTGCAATCTGATTGGCTGAAACTTGGCTATAACTCCCTTGTTTTTCAACCAAACAGGATGGGATATAGATAAATAAAAATACAAGAAGGTATGATCATTGCACGTGCAATGCGTGCATTTTTAAAAATACACTTGAATGAGTGATTTTTAATACTTTTGGACCGAATGCTTTAATAGATAGTAAATTAAAATATAGAAATAGTTTAGACAAGAAGATATGGTCATAACGCACATGCATTCACATGCGCACGGGTGCAATGCTAAAATTTGAATATAATTGGTATCCTTTTGGGAAAACGTTGTTAAAGTCAAAAATGCACAGAGTTTGTCTTATTTAATAAGCTTACAGGGAATATGGCACCAAAAGGGAGTTGGGGAGCGTTTGGGGAACATCTGTAACGGTTCCCGTTACAATTAGCACTAGTTGTTTTTACTCTGTTTCTTATTATTATTATTATTTTTCTTTTCTTCCTGGGTACTTTTTTGTCCGCGAGTGATCTTGTAAACTATACATCCGACTTAAAATTTTTAGGGTCATAGACATGTTATGTAGATTTGCGGAACGAAGGTCATTTTGCGCGCACGTGCTTGCAAGAGCGTGCACGTGCAACATGTGAAATGACGATTTAATTGATATAGGCGTAACTTTTTATTTTTTGATGAAATGCTTTGAAACTTATAATATAAGGATATATTAGTAGCATAGACAATATGACATGGTCAAAATAGCAAGATCTCACGCGCATGCACGTGCGCTTTGCTCTGATTGGCTGAAACTAAAGTCTCAATATCTTTCTTGTTTTTTGACGAAATGCTTTGAAATTTTGAAAATAGCCATGCATTAGGATATCCTACAACATGATATATAAAATTATCATGAAAACACGTGCATGCACGTGCGCTGCAATCTGATTGGCTTAAACTTTAAATAGCTATAACTCCCTTGTTTTTTGAACCAAACAGGATGGGATTTGAAATAGATATAGTCATATTAACAAACTTTAAAATATGGTCACCATGCACATGATATAAAACGTGCACGCGCATGCACGTGTGCTGCAATCTGATTGGCTGAAACTTTAAATGCTATAACTCCCTTGGTTTTCAACCAAACGGGGTGGGATTTAGAACATAGATAGATGTAATGGACTCTACAAGAAGGTATGGTCACATGCTCATGTATGCACGTGCGTGCATGTGAAATGAGCAAAATCAAAAATACACTTGAATGAGCGATTTTTTAATACTTTTGGATTAAATGCTTTAATATATAGTATATTAAAATATATAGATTGTGTAGACAAGATGATATGGTCATTACGCACATGCATTCACATGCGCACGCGTGCAATGCTAAAATTTGAATATACTTGGTATACTTTCTGGGTAAACGTTGTTAAAGTCTCAAATGCATCGAGTTTGTCTTATTTAATGAAGCTTACAGGGAATATGGCACCAAAAGGGAGTTGGGGAGCGTTTGGGGAACATCTGTAACGGTTCCCGTTACAATTAGCACTAGTTATTATTATTATTATTCTTTTTTCTTCTTATTTCTTCTCCGGTACTTTTTTGTCCGCGAGTGTTCTCAGAAACTGTTCACCCAACTGAGCTAAAACCTTTTTAGGGTTAATAGGTGTGTTGTGTAGGTGTGCGGAACGAAGGTCATTTTGCGCGCATACGCCTGCACGTGCGGGCGCGTGAAATGACTGAAATGACTAATATATTTAATATAGCCATAACTTTAACATTTTCCGATGAAATGCTTTGAAACTCATTATATAAGGATATATTAATAGTGTAGATAATGTGACACTGTCAAATTAGCAAGAACTCACGCGCATTTACGTGCGCTTCGCTCTGATTGGCTGAAACAAAAATCTCAATATCTTTTCCGTTTTTTGACGAAATGGTATGAAATTTAAAATATAAGCATACTTTAAGATGTCCTACAACATGATGTATAACATTTGTCATGAAAGCATGCGCATGCACGTGCGCTGCAATCTGATTGGCTTAAACTTCAAATGGCTGTAACTCCCTTGTTTTTCAACCAACCACGATAAGATTTAGAACATAGACAGACACAATAGACTCCTATAAGAAGTTACGGTCATCATGCACATGCATGCACGCGCATGCACGTGCGCTTTGCTCTGATTAGCTGAAACAAAAATCTCAATATCTTACTTGTTTTTTGACAAAATACTTTGAATTTTAAAACATAATCATACCTTAATACGTCCTAAACTATGATATATAAAAGTTTTCAAGAAACCACGCCCATGCACGTGTGCTGCGATCTGATTGGCTTAAACTTTAAATGCCTATAACTTTTTTGATTCTCAACAAAACAGGATGAAATTTAGAATATGAATAGATATGACGGATTCTTACATTATGCTACTATCAAACTTGAATGCAAGGACTTGCATGCACGTGTGCGCGCGCAATGCGTTAAATGACCGATTTACTTGATATAGTCGTAATTTTTTTTATGAAACGTTTCAAAATTCAAAGAATAGAAACACATTAAAAGTGTAGTCACGATGATATAGCTTTCATGCATTGCACCTTCGCGCGCGTGCAATGATCAAATGACTTGTATACTTGATATGGCCGTTACTTTTATATTTCTTTATGAAATGCTTTGATGACCTTGACCTTTGACCTTGACCTTTGACCCCTTGACCCAAAGGTCACAATCCAGCTCAAGTTCGTAGATGTATTTACAAACTCACTTTAACAAATGCTTAGAATAAAAAAGTCAACCCCCCCCCCCCTTCTCCTTAAAAAAAAAAAAAATCAATAACAACGTAGAAAATTTCTCTGAAACTCGATCAACACCTGGGATCGACATAAAATTTCACTTAAGGTGCAGAAAAGACTTCATAGAAAGTTTCCTGAAAGTTTTACGGTAAGTCTCTAAAGTATATAGAAATTATGAATTTTTACGGCAAAAATTACAAATTCTGTCGTGTTTGAAATTTAAGTGCAGACGAACAAAGATATGATATAAACCTTTTAAAGCCTATTTCTCCAGATGTCGTTAATAGCATTCAATTCTACTGATATGAATTAATATTTTAATACCAAGCATTCTTCTTTTATTTCACCATTGAAATTTATCTGAATTTTTTTTAGAATTACACAATCCCCAGAAATAGCGAGTTTCGGTATATTAAAAAGCAATACACGTTTCTTTCCAGTAAAACCTCACGTGTTTGAATTCATGAAAAAATATTGATAAGGGGGTGTTAAACAATACCTGTCACATTAGCTGACACCAAAAAACCAGGGTACGTACACGACATTTTCTGATTTATTTGCATATGCAAACAGGGCTACCCTCAAATCCACGTGTTTTCCATGTCTTTATAAACATCACAAAAGCACCCCAGGAAGTAGCCTCCTATGCCCTGGAGAAATAGTTCCTGTCAAAAAACTTTATTTATTTATAGAGTAGATAAAATTTCCTAGGCACAGGTACCAGAGTTGTCAAACTGGCCTGGAAGGAAATTAAAAAAACTCTCAAAAGAAAGGAAAATCGGCTTAATGTATGGACCTACAATTGACTAAGTTCATTTTGATTGGTCAATTACCGGTGTGGTACCCCTAGTCGCCTTGAACCCAGTCCTGTCTTTCTGAAGAAAACCAACTCCGAGCCCGATGTAAAAATCTTAGTAGAGAAATGAGAATTTGAATTTTGCTGCCTTATTATGTTCCCCAAACGAAGTTTGGGAACATATTGTGTTTACTCTGTTTCTTATTATTATGTTCCCCAAACGAAGTGGGGGAACATATTGTTTTTACTCTGTTTCTTATTATTATTATTTTATTATTATTCTTCTTATTTCTTCTCCGGTACTTTTTTGTCCGCGAGTGTTCTAAGAAACTGTTCACCCAACTGAGCTAAAACCTTTTTAGGGTCAATGGGTGTGTAGTGTAGGTGTGCGGAACGAAGGTCATTTTGCGCGCATACGCCTGCACGTGCGTGCGCGTGAAATGAGTGAATTGACTGATTAACTTAATATAGCTATAACATTTACATTTTTTGATGAAATGCTTTGAAACTCATTATATAAAGATATATTAGTAGTGTAGATAATGTGACACTGTCAAATTAGCAAGAAACGCGCATGCACGTGCGCTTTGCTCTGATTGGCTGAAACTAAATTCTAAATATCTTTTGTGTACTATGAGTAAATGCTTTGAAATTTAAAACATAGTCATGAATTATGATATCCTACAATATGATATATAAAAAAATTCATGAAATCACGCGCATGCACGTGTGCTGCAATCTGATTGGCTGAAACTTTAAATGGCTATATCTCCTTTGTTTTTTGACGAAATGCTTTGAAATTTAAAACATAGTCATACATTAGGATATCCTACAATATGATATAAAAAAAATTTCATGAAATTACGCGCATGCACGTGTGCTGCATCTGATTGGCTGAAACTTTAAATTATATCTCCTTTGTTTTTTGACGAAATGCTTTGAAATTTAAAACATAGCATTCATTAGGATATCCTACAATGTAGAAAAAAATCATTCACGCTGCACGTGTGCTGCAATCTGATTGGCTGAAACTTGTGGCTATAACTCCCTTGTTTTTCAACCAAACAGGATGGGATTCAGAACATAGATAAATATAAGGGACTCCTACAAGAAGGTATGGTCATCATGCACGTGCACGCACGTGCGTGCATTTGGAAAACCTTTACGCACATGCATTTACATGCGCTTGCGTGCAATGATTTTTAAAACTTTTGAATTTACACTTCTGGGAAAACGTTGTTTAAGTCTTTCATATATTATTATTATTTATATGGCACTTTGGGGAGCGTTTGGGGATTCTTTTACAATTAGCACTAGTTATTATTATTATTATTCTTTTTTCTTATTTCTTCTCCGGTACTTTTTTGTCCGCGAGTGTTCTCAGAAACTGTTCACCCAACTGAGCTAAAACCTTTTTAGGGTTAATAGGTGTGTTGTGTAGGTGTGCGGAACGAAGGTCATTTTGCGCGCATACGCCTGCACGTGCGGGCGCGTGAAATGACTGAAATGACTAATATATTTAATATAGCCATAACTTTAACATTTTCCGATGAAATGCTTTGAAACTCATTATATAAGGATATATTAATAGTGTAGATAATGTGACACTGTCAAATTAGCAAGAACTCACGCGCATTTACGTGCGCTTCGCTCTGATTGGCTGAAACAAAAATCTCAATATCTTTTCCGTTTTTTGACGAAATGGTATGAAATTTAAAATATAAGCATACTTTAAGATGTCCTACAACATGATGTATAACATTTGTCATGAAAGCATGCGCATGCACGTGCGCTGCAATCTGATTGGCTTAAACTTCAAATGGCTGTAACTCCCTTGTTTTTCAACCAACCACGATAAGATTTAGAACATAGACAGACACAATAGACTCCTATAAGAAGTTACGGTCATCATGCACATGCATGCACGCGCATGCACGTGCGCTTTGCTCTGATTAGCTGAAACAAAAATCTCAATATCTTACTTGTTTTTTGACAAAATACTTTGAATTTTAAAACATAATCATACCTTAATACGTCCTAAACTATGATATATAAAAGTTTTCAAGAAACCACGCCCATGCACGTGTGCTGCGATCTGATTGGCTTAAACTTTAAATGCCTATAACTTTTTTGATTCTCAACAAAACAGGATGAAATTTAGAATATGAATAGATATGACGGATTCTTACATTATGCTACTATCAAACTTGAATGCAAGGACTTGCATGCACGTGTGCGCGCGCAATGCGTTAAATGACCGATTTACTTGATATAGTCGTAATTTTTTTTATGAAACGTTTCAAAATTCAAAGAATAGAAACACATTAAAAGTGTAGTCACGATGATATAGCTTTCATGCATTGCACCTTCGCGCGCGTGCAATGATCAAATGACTTGTATACTTGATATGGCCGTTACTTTTATATTTCTTTATGAAATGCTTTGATGACCTTGACCTTTGACCTTGACCTTTGACCCCTTGACCCAAAGGTCACAATCCAGCTCAAGTTCGTAGATGTATTTACAAACTCACTTTAACAAATGCTTAGAATAAAAAAGTCAACCCCCCCCCCTTTCTCCTTAAAAAAAAAAAATCAATAACAACGTAGAAAATTTCTCTGAAACTCGATCAACACCTGGGATCGACATAAAATTTCACTTAAGGTGCAGAAAAGACTTCATAGAAAGTTTCCTGAAAGTTTTACGGTAAGTCTCTAAAGTATATAGAAATTATGAATTTTTACGGCAAAAATTACAAATTCTGTCGTGTTTGAAATTTAAGTGCAGACGAACAAAGATATGATATAAACCTTTTAAAGCCTAT
>NW_026928975.1:0-35576 GCF_032062105.1 Saccostrea cuccullata | reverse complement strand
CCTGCAACATAAACTGAAGTTGGTCTTTCAATCACTACCAGACTAAATCAGAAATAATGAGCTCTACAATGAAAAAAAAAGACAGCACGTTAACACATAAAAAAAAAATAGATATTTGATCTTCTTTGTATGCAACTCTCTAATGCTCTTCTTTACCACCATCATGCTTTACAAATTCTTATCGCATGCAAAAAAAAAAAAAATAAAAAATATCAAATTACCTGAATATGACTCCATCATTTCCTCATTGTAGATGATCCTTTTATTATGTGCCTTTTCTAATACTCCTTTTTTAAATGCACACGTTCAATGAAATATGTACGAGGTTCGTTCAAAAAAGGGATAAAACATGTTTTCTCAAAATAGTGACCTAAACTCTCTTAACATTTTTCTGAGTGGAGTCCTTTGTAATAGATTAATTACATACGTTGACATTTACATGGTAACCTCTTCACGATTTTCTATCATAGGGTCGAACATTGGGAAATACAAGTTTTTAAAAGAAAATGACAAAAATTAGGAAAAAGGCCAATACTTCTTCCGACTGTTTTGGATTTCCGACTTTTCCGTTTTATTTTGGCTGTCAGTTGTTTGAGAAGTCTCCTCATTTTCAAAACATTTCTATGGGTCTGTTTTAATATGCTTGATCTCTTCATTTCATACAGTGTGTTTCATCTAATTTAATAATTTAAAAAAAATGTTATTGCAATAAGCTTAATTAACAGACCCTGAGACGTGCTACTACCCCACACGCTCGCTGCACGAACGGTACACGAACGCTACACGGTTTACACGAAACGCTGCACGGTTTACACGAAACGCTACACGGTTTGCACGAAACGCTACACGGTTTACACGAAACGCTTTGCACGAAAGGCTGCACGGTTTACACGAAAGGCTGCACGAAACGCTTTGTACACGTTTCTCACACGCTTTGTGCACGATTCTCGTACGTTTTGGCCTCGGTTTGGATTTTCCTACTCGGAATATCTCGGGCATTTTTACCGCTTTATCATTAATTCAATGAAACTCTTTCACAAAGCCACATTAAGCAGCTGTTTAAATTAAATTTAGTACACTTGTGTTATATAAACCGATAGAAATATTTAATACTCTAATTAATTCATAAATAATTGTCAGTTCGACTTTATTTATTTATTTATCCAGCTGTTTAAAAACGAAATGCCGATATCATGAATGACTGTTTAATAAAATACAATTTTAAGATACAGGTATTAGTCATTCATTTCAATGTAATATTTTTACGAGTATAATTTAATAAATTGATAATAATAAATTAAACACAAATTCGATTTCTTACCACAGGAATATAAACTCATTGATTTTTAATAATATTGATTATATTGTGTTTGATTTCCGTTGGCGGAATTTTTTTTTTTTTTGTGATTTTGATTTTAAATTATTAATAAAATTTGCCTATATACTCTACTAACGATTATTGATACATTTTAAAAGATTTTTTAAATAATATTTTACGCAAGCATTATTAATAGGTTGGAAACCGGTAAAGGGGGAAAGGGGGGGGGGGTTAATGTGATCTATTAATCTATTCTATTCTTTTTCTCTTTTTATATGAAGCTTATCAAATAACATCAGTATACCCATCATACTGTAAAATCCTTCATTTCAAAACAGGACTAAACGTATGTATATGTGTACATTTATTAATAGTCGCGGCATTTGACAATACATTGTGCATACAATATAGATCGATCTTTACACCAGCATTCAGGTATATTACAAGAAAACTGAAATATCTTATATGAAATAAAGTTGTACGTGATTTATTAAACAAATAATATACAATTACTCATGATTTACTCTTAAGCTTTTCTTACATGATATTCATGAAAAGACTACCAAATCAGTTCTGTTTATTTTACTTTTTACGGCTAGAAATTCGGATTTACAAATAAAAGATAAAATCCGATGATTTATAAGTTGTACCCATTAAATATTTATAAAACCATTTTATTTTTAAAAAAATAATAAAATCCAGTCTTAATTTTCAGGTGTCATTAAGCCGTGAACTCAACATGTACATATAGCAAAATAGGCTTTCAGTTGTCATGCACTCTGAGCCCGTGATCGCTGTTGTAAATGACCTTGATCACAGTTGAAAGGCGGAGAGAAGATTCCAATACATTTTGAACGGGTGTATCTGCACACACATTTAACAAAGGATTAAAAAAAATTAGAAAATTAAGCATTTACTTAAACTAACATTAGATTGAAAGTTACAACAAAAAATGAAAGACTGTACTAGTAATTTAATTTAACATCCCCCTTCGTTTATAAAGATGTGGTCGTCAGTGCATGTGAATTAAAATTATAAAATCCATTTATTTGACAATAATGAGCAACACGTTTTATGTATTAAAAGATATGAAATGACACATCCTTTCAAATGTAAAGACAAGAGCGGAGTCCTGATATATTTTTGCTTTAGATTAAAAAAATAATACCGGTATTTCTTTCTTTCTTTGAGAAAAAAATATTTAAGAAGCCACGATCGCGTTGATACATGTAGTATATTGAATTCAATGCCCTTAAAATTGTTGTACATAGTTGATTTATTTGAACACATTTTCTATAGAAGGAAAATAAATCAAACAAATATAAATTATACATTATCGTTTAATTTCATTTTGTTGTTCCATTTTCTTTTATTGTTTTTACTCTTATAATATCACAAGCATAACTAATTCAATAATAAAATACTAATAGAATTTTACATCCTGACCCATCGATAGCCATATTTAAAATGAAATGACTTCTGAATGAATCTTACACGATTCATGCACGAAAGTCGCACGTTTCTCACACGGTTCTTACACGAAAGTCGCACGTTTCTCACAAGCTTTTCGCACGCTCGCTACACGGTTTGCACGAAACGCTTTGGAGCTTACACGAAACGCTGCACAGTTTACACGAAACGCTGCACGGTTTACACGAAACGCTACACGGTTTGCACGAAACGGAAAGCGCACGAAAGCCAAACGCTTTTTGGGGGTAGTAGCACGTCTCAGGGTCTGTATTTACATTTTTCGAGTTTCAGAATGATCATTTTTACGATGCTTTTATTAGTTCCAAAAAATTAAAAAGATCCCTTTAACAGACCGATGATTTTTCCATGATCAGGAGACAGTTCTGACCTTACATGACACCACTCACAACTAGAGTGCATTACAAATGAGATGACGTAAGATTTCAAAATTTTCCGCTTTTCTTATTTCAGTATGAATTAGTATGAATAAATATTCCAGTATAACCTGTTGATGGTCTTTGCATCTCTTGCTCTCAGTACCATCAATGTTTAGAGCAGGGTTGGCTCCTCTGGCTCATCACACTAATAAGTCGTTTGGACTCGGCATTTCATAGAATCTACAGTATAGGGATTTCATCAACCTTTTTAGAAATCTTAAAATTTTGAGTCGTCATAATGAATTTGATAAAGAAAAAACTTCAGTTTACCTGCTCAGAGCTCGCGGTTAGAGACATTCATTCCTCCTAGACACCTGGTCTCACATGTGGAATTTTTACATATTTTTATTTTTTTTTAGATTTTGGTTTTGCTCGGTCTCTGCTCGAAATCTTCTTTTTTTTTATTCCATAAGATAACGTAAACTAAAAAATTCATATATTGACATCACGCACAGAATTCGGGCTGATTTTGTAAATGACATCCATTTCTGACGTTATTGCATGCGTCGTTTAAGCATAAAATCGTCAAAATATTAAGGCGTAACAAATTGGACTAGTCATTTAATTGCTGCTCTTACAGAATTTTCAAAATCATTAGAGTTTGATAATACAGAATTATCGAAATCACTAGAGTTTGATATCACAGAATAGTCTATATCATTAGAGTTTGAAATTACAGAATTCTCTTGATCACTAGAGTTTGATATCACAAAATTCTCTACATCACTACAGTTTGATATTACAGAATTCCTTAACTCACTAGACTTTGATTTTACAGAATTCTCTAAATCATTAGAGTTTGATAACACAGAATTGTCTGTATCATTAGAGTTTGATATTACAGAATTCTCTACATCACCAGAATTTGATATTATAGAATTCCCTGAATCACTAGAGTTTGATATTACAGAATTCTAGAGGGAGGAGCAGAGACTGGCTTTAATAATGTGACGCCTGAGAAATACACAGCCCGTCTGTTTAACTTCTGTGGCACCAGGAAACACGTGGAGGTCAAGCATGTAAAAGGAAATACTGTATACAGGATAAAATTCGCCCCGTGTTATTTTTTACCCTTTCGCTGTTACCTCATTAGTGTGAATTTAAAACGGGGTGAATTCAAATAATTCAGTATAATTTCTTAAACAAAACTAATACTGGAAGAATTTAAAACGGGACAAATTGTTTTACAGTTTGAAAGGGCAAAAATAACACAGGGCGAAAATAACCCTGTATACAGTATATAGAGAATAATAAATACCCTTTTCCATATTACATCCTGTATCAGCCCGAGACACCAATATCAGCCTGAGGGCCGAAGGCCTGAGGGCTGATATTGGTTAAGGGCTGATACCGGATGTGATGTGAAAAAGGGTCTGTATTAATATGTTTATTACATACTTAGTGATAAACATAATTATGTTCTACATGTAAAAAAAAATCCACAAAATTATGTTCTTTATTTAAAAGAAATATAGATACAAAATAATGTTCCATGTGTATTTTGCACATAAAATGTTTGGAAAGCTTTTGTATTTAATTAACCACTGCATGGATAGGGAATTCAAAAAGTTGTAATTCTTATTTTGATATTACAAACACTGAATGCTGTGCAAGTGCAATATTTATATATTGATTTTAAAAAAAAATCAAAATTCACACTCACATTGAAGTTGTTGGAAAGGATTTTCCTTTAATTGTAACCAATCTTAAAGAGAGATCAGGGATTTTGAAATATACAATACATAAACAGACAAGACAGCGAGTTTAAAAAAACGTAACATTTAAAGTAGCATTGAATTAACATTTCTGGAAACTCAAAGATGTAGTCTCAAAACAGTAACGGTAAAATTTTGCAAACATTTTTTTCTAACTGCGCTAATACATATTATTCAATTTGTTAGCACACACTGCTGCAGTTATATGAGACTAAACAACTTTTGTAAAAAATCATGCAATCAAAACAGATCTAAAGTTTAGTAGCAGACGACACCTAAATTATGACAGGAATTGAACTTAAGTATAGTACATGTATCATTTGTGTGTATTTTTGTTATTGAGGCCCATGAGATAAATGTAGAATGGTTATATTTGTTCCTCTGTCTATCTGTCCAGCTACCTTTTCGAGTACTCATACAGTTTTATCTTTCATTTTGTCTAGTTGTAGGCAAACTTGGCAATGGATGGTTTTGTTGCCTTATTCTTACATTTCATATGCAAGAGTTACAAAATAATATTTCGTCCCTAGGTTCCACGATGTGAAAGTCGTTTGGACAGTGAATATGTTTTTATTCTGGATCTGGGTTTGACTATTTACCAGTGGAACGGTAAAGGCAGCAACAAAGACGAGAGAATGAAGGTATGTTAATTATTAACGGACAGAGTATCATTAGAATGTTAATGTGGGGGTCAAATGGTTTTAAAAGCGTTTGGTCAGATAGCTCCGCTAGTAGACCACCTGACTGTTTGTTAGTTAATAGCATATGTCATTTGATGGCCAGCCTTTTCTTTTCAAAATTAATTTGGTATAAATTAATTTGTTAAGACTAATTTGATATTGTTTAATATGATGGGCATTTGACAAGGTCTAACACAACCAGCATAGAAATCCATCAATGATGTAATATTTATTATAACTAATGCCTACATCACAGGGTATGGATAAATATTTTTAGGAATGGAAAAATCATGGAAATTTAGAATCAGGGTTGACATGATTGCAAGCTAAACTGTTGAAGAAAATTGTAATTTTTGACGGGCGTATCATGCTGTGGCGCGGCACTTTATTTTTATGGTTGTCCAGGAAGAGGAACCCGCGGGAATTCTCAAAAAGACGGAAGAGAAAGGTTACTTGGCTGCCCTGGATCGCAAAGTCCACTTTGCCGACAAAGAACCACTGGACTCCATGACCAGCTCAGAGGACGAATCTGACCTTGACCATCAGACTACAAAGGTCAAGGCCAGGTTAGAGGTATAGGAGACTGTTATTCTGAGTGAGGAGGCTGCTGAAGCTCTGAGATTAAAATCTGTCTCAAGTCAGGAGGGTGTTCAAATGAGACGGAAGGAATCAGAAAAGGAGGAAACACAAGAGAGACGGTATAGGTCGGAAATGAAAATTAACGTGAGTGGGAAGGGCCAGATCCAGGAGGTGGTCGCCAAGTGTGGTCAAACAGACATCACCATAGCAACCAACCCCACCCCAGCAACCCAGTGTCCATATTTTGTCCTACGGTAAATGTCATGTACGCAACTCGGAGCCCATTTGTCAACCTGACCCGATGTTTGATGTGAATGATATTCCAGCAGAGGAAAATCTATCTAAAGGAATTTTATCTAAAGACAATGAAGACACAAGTAGAAATAATGATGGGAGTTCCACTCTTAATGAATGTCAGACAAATAAGCTAAGAGAATATGACAGGAAAAAGGATATTGCTTTGTTAGATCTGTCTCGGCAAGAAACATTAGACACAAGTAAAGCTCAGTCTTCAAACTCACAGGACGTAAGAAATTCAAACTCACAGGACAAGAGTAAGGCTCAGTCTTCAAACTCACTCGGCAACAGTAACACTCAGTATCCAAATCCAAAAGACAAGAGTAACGTTCAGTATCCAAACCCCAAGGTTACAAGTAACACTCAGTCTACAAACCCACAGGACATGAGTAACACTCAGTCTACAAACCCACAGGACATGAGTAACACTCAGTCTACAAACCCACAGGACATGAGTAACACTCAGTCTACAAACCCACAGGACATGAGTAACACTCAGTCTACAAACCCACAGGACAAGAGTAACATTCAGTCTACAAACCCAAAAGACACAAGTAACACTCACTCTCTGATCTCACGGGATTCTACAGAGGAGGAAGATTATGTACCAATGGATTGGCCTCGCACTGATGGCCTCGGGACACAAGAGAACGGAGAGACTTGTGAAGAAGTCTGCTTGAGAGAGAAGTCAGGTCAGAAGTCGGGAGTGTTACGGTACTCGGTGTCAAATGTGTCTTTATGTACCAAAGTCATCAGGCTACAGGTATCGGTGGGAAAAACAGATATTTTTAGCATTATTGTAACTACTGTAGATTTCTTATTTTTTGCAAGTACATTTTATCGCACATCATCAAATGGGCTCTTTAAGGTCAGACTGGGAGAATAAAAATTTGCAATTGGACGGTTGATCAATAGAATTTAAATGGATTTCAGCACTATGAATATAAAAGCGAGTCATTTTATTTCGCAAGTGATTCTTATTGTGAAATTGTGAGGAAATTAATTTGTTGAATATTAAAATAAGAAATTTACAGTATTTGAATTTTAGTGTAATATGAAACAAACTGTACAGGTTTGCAGGAATCATATTTCTTATGATGCCTTAATGTTTTGGTTATCAGAATTACCTGAAAATAAGTGAACTTCATTATTTTTTTTGAAAAGACATTTAAAAAGTCATTTTTTTTTTCAAATATCTGTTTCAAACACTTTTTTTTTCAATTTTAAGGTGACTCACCACATCAGCTCTTTGGTGTTTGAAGGTAAAGATGCTGAGGCTCTCTCTGTCATTGACAAACCCCTGCACAGTCTTTTAGACGTCAGTGGGGCACCACAAGGGTTGCAGGCATATGTCAAATCTCAGTACAGAGACAGTAAAACCTTGATGGACCTTGTTACAGCTTTCCTCATCAGCATTATAGATGCCATTAGATACAGGTTAGTCCAACAAATGAAAACATCAGATACAGGTTAGCCCAATTACTGATGCCATCGGATACAAGTACATGCCAACATATACTTAAGGAATGCTTTTTAGTTTTGTGTGAGTTATTGGTGTGTGAATCACACAGACTTGTCACGTAGGCATATTTTATGAAGCGCGCTAGCTTATATTTACATTTTACCTGCTTGGAGGCAACTGAAATATACTCAATATTTGAATTTCTCGCTGTCTTATATTATTGAATTTTACTAATGTCGCTGCAGTCTCATTGTCACGGTAACGCACGTTTCTCCATGTATATTTCTAGGCGTGAGTATACACGAAAATGTTTTTCAAATCAATTTCACAGTGAATGTAAATATAGGTAATTGTGAACCAGTTTTTATTTGTGTGCGAGAAATATCCGTGAGTACCGCGATCTACTTTAATTCGCAAATATTAAACCCCGCGAACCATTCATTTTGCGAAGCATTTGTAGAGAATGTTTCCTCAGTCACGGAAATTAATCGTTGCAAATTGATTTTTAACTGACAAATCGAGAATACAAAATTACGCGAATAAAAGTTTGTTTACAGTAGTCCAAAAACTGATGCCATCACATACATCGATGTGCAATGTATAATTTCTTTTTTTAAAGTAACTGTGTCTTGTGCATTACTGTGTTGGTTAATTTTAACCGTTTCCATGTTAACGGTATCTAACCTTTTTAGGTCTCTCTTTCATGACCTTGTTCAGAAGAGTGTCCTTGAGGTCATGAACTGCATGTTTGGTAAATACAGCCTTGATGTCCTGAAGGTGGCCTTGACCTGTTTGACCTCTTTGTTCCAGAACCAGCATATCCTGCCCCAGTTATCAGGTGTGTCTTACCATCCACCAGTCTGTAGTCACAGTACAAGAGCACATTACATCCACCAATCTGTAGTCACAGCACAAGAGCACTTTACGTCCACCAATGTGTAGTTACAGCACAAGAGCACTTAACATCCATCAATCTGTAGTCACAGCACAAGAGCACATTACATCCACCAATCTGTAGTCACAGCACAAGAGCACATTACATCCACCAATCTGTAGTCACATCACAAGAGCACTTTACATTCACCAATCTGTAGTCATAACACAAGAGCACTTTACATTCACCAATGTGTAGTTACAGCACAAGAGCACTTTACATCCACCAATGTGTAGTTACAGCACAAGAGCACTTTTTATCCACCAATCTGTAGTCATAGCACAAGAGCACATTACATCCACTTATCTATAGTCATAGCACAAGAGCACTTTACATATATTCAGAAGAACTTTAAATTAATCTCTGTGTTTCTTTTTTCCAAATTTCTTCTTTTTTATGACAGAGTCCACATTTCTGAAAGAAGGCAAGAGGGATTATATCAAAGTTATCAGGTGTTTTACAAACAGACATACCAGCAATACAGGAACTTCACAGGGTTGTGAGTGACATCACCCCCATAGAATGAAATGTCCCTCAGCACCCTGACCGTCTGTAGAATAATACACCCATCTCTTCAGATCTTACATGACCCTCCACCCACCCATACACAAACAATAGTGGGTTAGAGGGTGTGTGTGAAGGAAACCATTCCAATGAGGTGTCTGAAACTAATCTGTTATCTATATTTTTTGTTACTTCTACAAAACAGAACCTTTTGTGATTTTAATCATATCAGGTCATGTATGAAAACAATAACATTTAATTAATAATAAATAGTTTGTTAAGTTTGATAGAATGTTACATTGAATAATTACGTTTTACTGAATGCATGAGGTGCCATAAATTATTTATATGCTAGGCAATAGTATTGTGTACTTATGAATTTAATTAAGGGAATAACTCACTTTAGTAAAAAAAAAACCTGCTACTTATGTACAAAAAAATGAACTGGTTTTGTCAAATCTGGATCCTAACTATTTATAATCACTCCATGTGTAGCATGCTTATTTAAGTTCACAGGTATAAGGAACTTGGTGCTATAAAGATTCTACCACTGGCTGAACGTCACCTTTTGTTCACTTTGGAATCACTGTGTTAGAGATGGTTATACATAAATGAATGTGATATGATTGTATTGTTACTAGATAATAACCGTTCCTTGTCTGTTGGTATTTACGCAATTGTTAATTTGATATTGAAAGTTTTTTGACAAATACTTTGAATTTGGTCAAACCAAATTTTAATCTGTTTTTTTTTCATCATATATGGATATACTTGCAATTAATTTCTATAAAAATATGCTGTGTATATTTAATACAAGGTTTTTGAAAAAAATGGATATACATAACTATACAACATGCTGTATTAATATTGATCTTCAGTATGCTTTGATATGTCAGATTTGTTATGAAATCCATAAGGGATAATTCAAACTTGCTCATTGACAAACCATGTAATTTACAATAAATCCTAACCCCCAAACCTTACCTCAACTACAAATGAACTTATAGCATGATCTTACCTAGTAATTGAACATATAACAATCCACCCCCAAAGAACTTATATCCATTTCAACCCCCAAAGAATTTGCATCCATATCTACCATCAAAGAACTTAGATCCATATCCACCCACAAAGAACTTAGATCCATATCCATCAACAAAGAACTTAGATACATATCCACCAACAAAGAAGTTAGATCCATATCCACCCACAAAGAACTTAGATCCATATCCATCAACAAAGAACTTAGATCCATATCCATCAACAAAGAACTTAGATACATATCCACCAACAAAGAACTTAGATCCATATCCACCCACAAAGAACTTAGATCCATATCCATCCACAAAGAACTTAGATCCATATCCACCCACAAAGAACTTAGATCCATATATCTCCCACAAAGAACTTAGATCCATATCCATCTACAAAGAACTAAGATACATATCCATCCACAAAGAACTTGCATCCATATCCACCCACAAAGAACTTGCATCCATTTCCACCCACAAAGAACTTAGATCCATATCCACCCACAAAGAACTTAGATCCATATCCACCCGCAAAGAACTTAGATCCATATCCATCCACAGAGATTTTGTGTCCATTCTATCAAATAAATAAAATATATTTTAAACTAAACTGAACATATCAGAATCTACCTTATAATGCAGAACTTGAATCACTATCAACCTTTCACAAAACACTAATAGGATCAGTACGAGATAAACCCTAAAAGAATATAGCTTAAGATCCACCCCACAAAGAACTTTGATCGCTATCATTCCATGCCAATTGATCTTGCTATAAAAAAAATATGGATTATTATCAAACCTTATCTTAAACACTTTACCTTCATGTGATATATTGTTACGATTTTAAAAAATTGTTTTATTATCTAATACTATGTATTAAGTTTGCTGTTAATTAAAAGCTGTGTAAAATCAAGCAAAAAATCTCACATTCCTTAGAATACTGTAATTGTATTACATTTAAATGTGTATTTTTTTAGCGCCTTTCGCGGAAGGCAGCCTCCGCTAAATCAATTACATCGCTAAATGCTTTGTGTATAAAGGTTTATGTAAAGCACATTCAAAAAGCGCTAAATCAAATCTACTCCAACTTGTTGAAAATTCAATTTCCGCCAAATATCGTACACGCCAAATATAATACATTTACAGTATGTGATTTTACATGAAGTTGTCTTATCATGCTAAATAGCCATAATTTATTTGTGTTGATGATTCTTTTTTAATATTTTTAGTGTAGTTTAAATGTTTAACAATTTTTATATGTATTTAAAATTTATATAGGTAGTGCAAAAAATTTTCATATTTTAAGTTTATTTAATTTTTTTTTTTTTGTTTGTTTTTTATATACATAAAAATGATCATGTGGGAGATATTGTTCATATAAACAGAGTGCAATATTACCTATAATTTTTATTGATAGCTTTATGAACTGCAAATTCAACATGTATAAAAGGTTTATTTTTTTGTTTATATGAAGTAGTCACCGTCATGTCATGATTGTTTAAATTGTTCTTGATTGAAAGTTTATTTATGTTTTCATTGATATATGTATAATTATAAAAATATTTTAAATTTGCTTAACAACTTTAAATTTTTTTACATTAACAATTTTATTTTTTTCTAACAGGAAATCCAATTAATAAATAAAATTTAACATCAAAACTGATTGTGCTTGCTGTTTGCAATATAGCTCAGCTTGGTCCATTTTATGAGAATTGGTAGATAAATCCAGCTGTACAAGGATTTGCGGGTGCCCTATAGTAGTCACTCTGTCTTATTATTATTCCAACCACAAATTTTAAGGGTGTTTTTTTTCTAATATAACCTTTTTAGATCACCTGAGCTGAAAGCCCAAATGAGTTTTTCTGATCACACGTCCCTCTGTCCTTCCCTTTGTCCCAGTTGGTTTTCCGCACTTTTTTTCTAATCGTTCGTAGATATTTAGCTGATTTTAGTTAATTAGGTACAGGTGAAGTTTGAATTTCATCTTGCATCATTCATTTGACTTTTGACAGAATTATGGCATTTTTTGATTTGTTATAATAATTATTGGGATTACCATTGCGTATGATCGGGTTCGTGATACACTAATGTAATATTCCAAAGGAGCTGCTGCCTATCCTACAGAAAGAAGGGGAATCCGGTAGGGGGCGTGTATTGCTTATACAATACGCTGTACTTCAGAAACCTTGTTAATAATACATGATTAATATCTTAATAGACTTAAAATGAAAGAAAAGATTTATTGAACATTCACTTATATCCAAGAATATTTCAAATATGGTGATGATTTAAATTTAAAAACTTAATAGCAATGGAAAATATCTACCCCCTCCTTCCCCCCCCCCCCCACTTATAAGTCCCCTACCGGTGAAACCGGAGGAGACTATAGGCCTCCTCTGAGTCTGTTAGTCGATCTGTATGTCTTACTTGGTTTTCCGTACAAATTTTTTAAACCCTAGTTACAGATACATGTATAGAGCTGATTTTAGGTAGGTGAGTGTAAAGGTGAAGTCAGTGTATTTTGAGATGCAAATCAATTTTGAATGTCGTTTCAATGATTTTTGACAGAATTATGACATTTTTATTTTTTCATAATGGTTTCAAATGTGCTTCGTGCTGCGCTAAACTCCCAAAGTCTACGTATTAAATATGAAGCGAGAAAGACACGTTAACATGAGTTGAAATTTTGTCTTTATGTGGATTATTTTTAGGTTAAAGACATGCACACGATAACCTCAAAATTTTAACATCAAGCAGTTTTACATATACCTTGGTCATAACTTTTGCATCAAATATTACATGACATCATGATCGTGAAAAAAACGGAAAAATCCGTCGTCAATTCAGTGTATAAGTAATGGACTAAAATATGAAAAACGCCAGTCAGCATTTGACTCAATGATAAATTATATTTGCTGACAAGGTCATTGTATCGACCATAGAAGTTACGAAATGATGACTTTAAACGAGACTGCTGATATTCTTGTTTTATCAAATTGCTTGACAATAATTTACTTCGTTTTAGAAATTGTTCATACATTGCTTCATAAGTAATGAAAAAATAACCGTTCAAAAAAAAAAATACCCCACTATACATCCCTCTAGCAACTGAGTGGGCGTGTGAAACCACTGAGTGAGCATATCGAACCACTTACTGGTGTGTCTAACCAGTGAGAAGTTGTGTTTAACCACTAAGTGGGCGTGTGAAACCACTGAGTGAGCATATTGAACCACTTACTGGTGTGTCTAACCAGTGAGAAGTTGTGTTTTACCACTGAGTTGGCGTGTGTGACCACTGAGTGGGTAAGTCTCACCACTGATGGGCATTCAAAAGGTACCCACTAATGGCTAATGGTAACCACTGATTGGGTGTGTCCAACCACAGAGTGGGCATGTGTAACCACTGAGTGGGTGTGTCTAACCACAGGTGTGTGTAACTAATGAGTGGGTGTGTCTAACCACTGAGTGGGCATGTAACCATTGAGAAGATGTGTTTAACCAGTTAGTGGGCTTCTGTAACCATTGAGTGGTTGTGTCTAACCACTTAGTGGACCTATTTAACTATTGAAAGGGCGTGTTTAACTACTGATCGGGCTTGTGTAACCACCGACCAGGCGTGTCTTACCACTAAGTGGGCGTGTCTAACCACTGAGTGAGCGTGTCTGTCCGATGAGTAGGTGTGTCTAACCACTGAGTAGGTGTGTCTAACTACTGAGTGGGCGTGTCTTACCACTGAGTAGGCGTGTCTAACCAATGAACAGGCATGTCCAACTACTGAGAGGGCTTGTGTAACCATTGAGAGGGGGTGTCTAACCACTGAACGGCAATGTCTAACGTCCTGAGGACCTTGGCCTCAGGAGGTATGGAATAAAACCCAGGGTAAATCCTCGTACACCCTTGATTGAACCTGGATGACCCCTATTATTCAAAGTGGGGGTATTAAAATGTAGCCTTCTCTGAAAAAGATCAAGACATTTTGATTTATCTCAGGTTTATTTACATTTTATGTACAACATTTTGTCAAATGCTGCCTTGTGGAGGTTACTTTTCATAGATCAACAAATGTTTACTGGAATTATAATCTGTCAAGTTAACTTATAGTCTACTTTATTTTCTATTTTTAAGTGACATATCTTGAACAAACTGAGTTTAACTAAATCATCATAATTTTTGCATCACCATACAATCAAAGTTTTTATCATAATTCTTGCAAAAAAAAAATTCTAGAAATTGAGCAAACTTTACAATGAGAAAGATTTTTCTAAGTTGTAAGAACTTGTTACCAATTCCTTAGTATGAATTATACAATAAAATACGTTCAAAACAAACACAACAGAGTCAGTAAACTGATGAAGAATGAAATTTAAACACAAAATTCACTCCCTTTTGTGCTTTAAAAGCATTTAATTTACAATATTTGTAATTTAAGAGAAAAAGAAATTAAAACAAAAGTCTTATAATAATGTAAATCCTTAAACATGAAATTCAGGGTGAGACAAAGAAACTGACTTTGATTTAAAAAAAAAAACAAAAACAAAAATGCCCCCCCCAAAAAAAAACAACATAAAAACAAACATACAACTATTTTCCTGTTACCAAAACATCTGATAGTTTTTTCTTTACATCAACTAAATGTAGTTATCTACTTTTAAGAAGAATCAGCTGCAATCAAATTTCAAAGAAGTCGCCAGTTTCCATACTTTACCATTCAGAGATGTACACATGTACTAAGGATTCCGTATCAAACACAAAGAATAGATATTTACAATGCTTGATATAAAATATTGCAGTTTGACACCCAAGCGTCAGGGGAAGGTCTATTGACAGAAAACAATTGTATGACATCTGAATATTGTGAGGGGTTTTAAATTCAAAATGTCAACAACAACAAATTAATTTTACTACCAATTTGGTTTCACCGTAAATTTACTAGATTTAAATTTGAATTTACTAAATTATTTCTAATTCTGATAATCAAGACAATTTTTCTCTATTCAATTATATCTCAATTCTCAACAGAGAATTTTTTTAATATCAGAAAAAGATTCTGATTTTCAAGAAAAATGTAAACTATTTATTATAAACAATTTAGACCTTCACAAAGTGAAAGTAAAAACAATACTAGTATCATACAGATGAACATAAGAAACACATTGAAAAAATCTAAAATAATTTTGATATCTCTAAAATAAAACCAGTATATTTGTTTATATATACAATTTGACTGTACAGTCAAAAAATAATATTAGTGAATAATAAATAGAATATACTAAAATTACATAATTCTTTTTAAAACTTTACATAACAAATACGTTAGCAACATATAACTCGACTTCTATAAATAAATACTGTACCATAACTCATGCAGTTTATCAAGCTTCAAAGAAAGGCACTTTTTTGTACCTTCATTCAGATGTACTGACAAGATATTTTACACAGAAGTTTGGTAGTGCTAAATCATAATATTGTGATAATGAATTATACTCCCAGACCTGTGTTTTAGCTTAATTTAAAATATTCTTTAACTTAACAAGTACATGTAAAGCCAATATATACAAAATCTTTGATCAGCAGTTTTACTTGTGCTTGACAGAATCTAATTCATACACCCACTTTAACTTGACAAAAAAAGAATATACATAATTTGTTATACCGTTAACATTACCAAGATAAAACAAAAACTATGGCTCGCCGATTGGTTCAAAAATATTTTCTGCAAAACGATCAAGATTTTATACACGAGCTAGATGAAAAATATACACGATCGAGTAAAATAAAAATGCACGTATAGGTAAAAATTGCACATAGTTTGAAAGATTTTAACACAAACATAATGAAAAAATTCGAATCCGAAATTTTTTACACGATTAAGGGGTATAATATGCACAAACAAAAATCAAAAATTGCACGAGCAGAGGAAACTGAAAATTACACAAACAATTTTACTGCGCATACAGATGCGCATATCATTATTATGCACATAGAATATTCATTGTGTTCTTGCTTTTCTGTACTCTTTACTCTTCATGTATACTTAGCTGGATGTATCCGAGAATGGAAATTAAATGGCGTTGATGATGGCATGTGCTTTACTTTGCATTTTTATTTCTTTGCTAAAACTTGATCCGATATCTAGCTAATGCCAATCGAACAAATGAAGTGTTTCCATGTGATCTTTATGTGAGAATACTTCAAAGTTTTTCGAAAATATTATGTTTTTCTTATATTGACCGTGATCCTATAACCAATATATGGAGGTATCATTTGGTGCCGGAAACTGTGACAAGAAGGAATCGTATAATGCGGGGTAAAAAAAACAAACAACAATGCATATGATGCACTCGACTCCGAACAAAAAGTACCTAACGATAAATATTATACGGCTGACAAGGATCTTGATTTTCTGAAAAAAAAAAGTTAAATAAACTCTCTATAGCTTTTGAAAATTTCTAATTTATAGATACAATTTTAACGGAAATCACTCGTATAAATATAAAATTAACACTTGAATAATTTATATAATCAAACGATAAATAAAGTTGATTCTTCATGAAATTAGCAGAAATATTGCTGATTATAATCTTTAAGCTGTAGAATTAATTTTTGTACTTTTCGTTTGTACCTATTTAAATTTCTTTACCACTCGGAATAGGAAATTATATATACCTATATTCATTTGCCTGGATATTATTTTATTTTTAAACTTAATAAAGTTGGGATTACCTTAGATGTACACAGCATGTATTTAGATCTAACGTCAAACTTAAAAAAATATTTTATTCTTATAACACACGTATTCATACTTATAGAATATCAGAATATCAGTTTTTGTTGGAGATCTTTAGCCTACTTTGTTATGAATTCCTTCCACGAAATTGCATATGTTCAGTTATAAACTACTCAATAAAAAATAAGACATTTCTTGTAAGCGTTACCCTCATTCGTAATGGCGATTACATGATAAATGTTTTCATTTTAATAAAAAGGACCAGATAAAGGGAGAATATATATACTCTATGTACTTTATTTACATGAGAAAAATAGGATGCAATAAAAAAAGAATGGATACAGCAGTGTCATAGAACGTGTTTAATCACTCTTGAAAAATGCAAATAATTCATGTTCTTCATGGAGCTTGATGTTTGGCAAATATTTTCCAAGACAACAAATTCTGTTTTCATTTCAAATTCGACTCGTAAGATTGTTTTTTTTTTATCCCAATACATGTATATGGCCATTATAAAAAAAGAACTTGCTTGTTAATTAGGTTTTTTAGGTAATTTAGCACCCCCCCCCCCTATCAACGCCCCCTCACTTTAAAAAGTGATATTACATATGTATTTGAATAATATTATAATTTTAAATTGTTTATCTCCTTTATATGCATTATACCTATTCAAAAATAATCTGCATGAAAAACAGAAATTAAGCTTAAATTCACATAAGTAAAGCGACTGTATAATTGTACTTCATTTTCCTGGATACATGTATTTATGTATTCACCACAAGTTGTTCAAAATTTAAGACTACATGTACTACTTTTTCACATTTATAGCTATTTCAAAAATGACATATTCGTTTCAATATTAAAATTAAAGTTGCGCATATTATTCGCTCTTTTTTTTTTACTGTCGACTTCTAATAATGTATCGGGCAAATTCCACAACCCAGATGGCAGCAACATTGCTTTAAAATCTCTGTATGAATATTGCTAGTAACCTTCAATCAAAAGGTATCATTGATGGTCAAATAACTATAAATCGATTGGCGTACAAGTGTCTTTCATTCCAGCACCAGCAGGGGGGGATCTCTTGATATGAAAAGTTCACTCATCCACATCCTTAATTATTATCAAAGTACACACAGTGGGTGGTGGAGAAGAGTTTGATTTGTTGTTAACGCTCCTGTATTACATCACATGCTGTTTTCATTTACTCACCTTTAGTTCTATGATAATATCATTGTTTTGAACTTTCAAAAGATATTGCTATATAGAGGAATGACATAAAAAAATCTAACAATTAAACACGCAACTGAAAATTATATACGCACCCCCCTTTTACGTTATCTATACATGTGTAGAATATTTTAAGGACAGACTAGACGTTCCTTAATAATAGAAACTGGTTTAGATATCAAAATGTTACTAAAATTTTGAATATTTTCATACATAACGAAGATATACAAAACAGATTTTGAGGAACGTCTCGTATGACCTTAATCAGGGGTGGTAATTTATATGCATATTGTTTGCCTGTATTAAAAACGTTGTGCAAAGTCTTGAGAGTCTAGCGTAATTCTGAAAGACTGAATCTTCTTATAAAGAATAATATTGTTAACACATTACTCATCCTCTTGTTTTGTAACGTTTCAAGCATCCAAGCCACACTGAACGGTTCTCTAATGAATATTAATGTAATGTGCGCAATGAGGATGCGTCGTATATTATGTCGATTTTGTATTCTCACTTTTGCAGTTTTCGTTTTAACGTTTGTGTAATTTTCTCATTATATTGTGTAAATATTTTGTTGATTGTGTAGTTTTTGTATAGTTTGTGTTAATTTCAATAAGTTTGTGTATATTTTCCGCACTTTGTGTTAGTTTTGACTTACTCGTGTAATTTTAGTTTAAGGTCGTGCAGAAAATACTTTTGAACCAATCGGCGTGCCATAAAAAACGTCCAAACCACTACATACACATGTATTTCAGTTGGATTCATAAAAAGTTCAATAAATTTTTCATCTTGAAACACCCACATTTTACTCCCATCTCACCCTCTTACCATCAGATAATTCTCTAGAAACACCCTTATTTTACCCCCATCTTGCCCTCTTACCATCAGATAATTCTCTACTGGTATGTTGGAGTTTCTTAAATCTGCACACAACACAGCTATCACCAGGAAATACATTCTCCGAGTCCTTGTAACTGCCCTTAGCCCAAGGTTGTGACTACACTGTATTTTATTTAGCATGACTGTACAAAATTTGGTGAAAATTGATCTTACTTCTGATGCTTCGGAGGTCCATGTTTGATCTGCTCCTATGTTGTATTGTTTTATGGACTTTGATATTGAATACTGATCGTTATCTCCATATCCTTCAATTAGAACAAGTTAGCTGAGATTTTTTTCAGGGCATTGTTTAATGTTCTTATTTATGTATAAATGTGCAAGAGATTTAATGTTGGGCTTGAATTAATGGAAATTTCTTTCAATGAAAGGTGCTAAAAAGAATACACATGATTACTTAGCTCGGGTCATTTGCAACCTAAGGTTCTAAAAACTTAAGGGACAAGGCATACCTTCTGGTGATGAGCAACCTTTAAGTCCTGCATGACCTTTAATATTTCTCCTTCGGAGTCCTTGAACCCTGACCTTATCTCCAGTAACCTTGATACATCATCATAATTCTCCCCACTGGTCATTGTAAATAAAGAATCAAAAGAGAAAGCAGTCGATGATTCCTACCTCACAAAACCTTATTTCAGGGGTGGAGTGGACATGTTTACAGGAGTTTACAGGAGTTTACAGGATTTTCAGAATCAAAATAATTCCTACATAATGGTTTTAGAGCAGGAATGATTCCTACCTCACTTAATCTTATTTCTGGGGTTGAGTCGACATGTAAAAACATTTTTTTTTAATTTAAAATTTAACTCCCCAACTCTGAGTTTTACAGCATCTGCAACAGTTTTACGGGGGTTGTTCCGTAAAATCGTGGACAAGTTGTCTAATGTGAAAAAGAAACATCACTGAGTTCTGAATTTTTCACTATTATTTAGTCCATATTTTAGTAATGTACATAGCAAATTTCAGATAAATATATGCATAAATAAACAAATTATGAGATTTTATGCCATGTATTGTATCACCTTACGGCGCATGGATTATAACGTCAAAGTGTCTAACTCAGCGTCATGTTTTATCTTTGCTGAAAATGAAGTTGGATGAGTCCGACTTAAACTTAGGAATTTCATTGATACACATTCTTTAGTCTCCATAAACAGTCGAAGAACCTATATTGGCCCCATCATGCGATCTTCTGAGGATTTATTAGTAAGTTACGGACAATATTCTCACCATCATTCAACTTATAGAAAATCTCGTATCGGCGGTCTACTGTGACAGCGTCTTTTGCTATAACAATAGGAGTTTGTCCCTATGTTTTGCACTCCCCGGGGTCTCGATCAAAAAAGACTTCGCTAAGAAAACTCCCATTTCATTTGTATACTTAAGATACGGTAATATTTTTATAATCTTTTTTCTTCTATGGTCATTTCAAGTCTCTTAAGGTGTCATAACAACATCGAAATAAAACTGAACTGCTCTCCGGTGCGCCGTAACGTCATAAAACGTCGCCATTTTTCGTGTGTTGTGTTTACCACTTTCTCATTTCGAATGCTCGAGAAACTGCCAAAAATTGACCAAATGCCTTGAAATTTTTACAAAGACTACAAAATTAATTGTGGAATCGAATTAGGATAATTTTAATCCAAATCATATGTATTTAAAACTTTTATTTTGAAATCAAACTTGTGTACTCTTTAATAAAACCTTGGTTTTTTGACCATGCACCGTAGTACAATACTCTGTGCTCATTCAAGCATAATAAAATCTTTATTTTTGCCTATATTTTATCAAAAAAATTATCATGCACTTAAATATGATAAATAAACATTTACTGAAATTTTCAACTTAGTGCGCCCATTACTTTTCGAGAAAAACGTTTTGTCCACGATTTTATGGGACAACCCTCGTATAACACAATGTAAGACCTTCACCATTAATCGGATATCACTCATCTTCTACCAACTAAGATATTTAGTAATGACATCAAATCTAACAATTGTAGCCTCGGTAAGAAGACTTAATTATAAACTGATTTATTTTTCTACAATTACACTGAAATCAGTATCTCCTAGTACCTAATGCTTTCTTGTTACAAGTCAAAAGAATAATGTATATAGAAAAATCAGGAAGATATGTTACATGTTGAATAATATTCCCTGAAATTCTTACAAAATGAGCAAACCATGTCTTGATACATTCTCATGCATGAACTGTAATACTTAAGCAAATCAGGAATATTAAGAAAACTAGAAAAAAAAAAACTTTTGTCTTTAATTACACGTCAATTAAATAAACCCCTCGACAATGTTCATTTCGTCTTGATTACTGATTGGGAAATAATTGTCTTTATACACTGTATATGGGTCTTTACATTTCATCTTGTTTATACATTTCATCTTCATTACTGATTGGAAAATAATTGTCTTTATACACTGTATATGGGTCTTTACATTTCATCTTGATTACTGATTGGAAAATAATTGTCTTTATACACTCACTGTCCATGCGTCTTTACATTTCATCTTGATTACTGATTGGGAAATAATTGTCTTTATACACTGTACATGTGTCTTTACAGCTACTGTCAAACCACTAATTTTCGGGGTTGGGTTTATTTTGTTTTTCAAGGTATGAGGAGAGCCAAGAATTTATGTCCACCATGAAATGTAATTTTTCATAGATATTACTACTAAAAAATTCTTCATCCGTGAAATTAAATCCCCATGAACTCATACTTTTTCCTTAAACCACGAAAATTTGACCCCTCGAAAATATGTGATTTTACAGCTATCTTTACAATGTTAGACAAGTGGACTTATTGCAGCTGTCTTTACAATGTTAGACAAGTCGACTTATTTCAGCTCTCTTTACAATAGTAGACAATCGACTTATTACACCTATTTTTACAATGTTAGACAAGTCGAGTTATTACAGCTAGCTTTACAATGTTAGACAAGTCGACTTATTTTCACTCCTATGTCAAACGATATATCCTGGTAAGTTTGCGATATAATATACTACAGAGTCTGACACAATGGTAATTTTCACTCCTATGTCGAAACGATATATCCTGGTGAGCTTGCGATAAAACATACTACAGAGTCTGACACACCGGTCAGAGCACGGGTAAGTGGGGGCATCTCCTTATGAGTAAACAATTCCCTCGAGTGACGTTAAACACAAACTACCTTTAATTCTCTGAGGGGCAGATAAAACTTAGATGACCTTACTTTTGATCTCAGTCTCACTATTCCGCTATTAGTTACTTTGGAAAAAGTAAGACTGAGATCAAAAGTGAACTTGTCTAGGTTTTATGGCCCCCATACCAGATTTCAAATAAATATTTGTTTGTTAAAAGAATATACTGTAACCAAATCTGAAGAATGTTCTTCATATTGAGGCCAAATGAGAGGTCCATATGCAACTAAATTACCTGGATCAACTAAATTACCTGGATCCAGTAAATGTTCAACCAAGGCTCTTTCGTTACTCCCTACCAAGATATTGACAGTAGTGAAGGAAAAACTTCATGAATACTCTGCAATTACAATATATTTAAGAAGTGGTGTGAATCAGATGTGGATACTCAAAATTTCCGAAGAACTTTTGGACAATTTGAAATCACAAGATTTTACCAAATCAACAGTTTAAAACCTTACGACTTTTCAACTTTATACACAACCATTCCCCAAGACAAATTAAGGCCCATACTTTTTGCTATTATTGACAGCTGCTTTTTCAATAAAAATGCAACTGGTAAATTTACCTATCTGGTTATGGTCATTTAGAAAGTTATTTTGTTAAAACACATTCTGATTGCACACACAGGTACTCTAAGTTGATATCAAAGATACGCTTGTGTTTCTGATTGACAATATTTATGTGGTTTTTGGAGACAAGATATTCCAACAATCTATTAAAAACCCATGGGTACCAACTGCGCCCCGTTATTAGCAGACCTATTATTATATTCATATGAAGCAGAATTTGTGCATAATCTTATGAGTGAAAAGAAAACACGTGCTGTGGGCTTCAACTCGACATTTCGATATATCGACGACGTATTGTCAGTGAACAATGGTAATGTCCATTCCTACGTCGACAGATATATCCTGGTGAGCTTGAGATAAAAGATACCACAGAGTCTGACACATGTTTCATACTTGGATATTTAACTTGAAAAAGACATTAATGGTAATCTAACAACCCAGCTATATGATAAACGTAATGCTTTTCTATCAACTTCCCTTACTTATGCAGCAATGTACCTTCATCACCCGCATTAGAGTATATATATATATATATATATATATATATATATATATATATATATATATATATATATATATATATATATATATATATATATATATATATATATATATATATCACAGTTGATTCATATGCATGAGCATGCTCTTCGTATGAACAATTTCTACAACGAGGTAAATTATGGACGAGCAAGTTGATGAAACAAGAATATCAATATTTTCGTTTAAAGTCCTCATTTCGTAAGTTCTATGGTCGATACATAGACCTTGTCAGCAAATGCAATTTATCATTGAGTCAAATGCTGACTGACTTTTTTCAAACTAATTGTTAGTACATTATTTATACACTGAATTGACAACAGATTTTCCCGTTATTTCCCGATCACGACGATGAGAACACGGCGGGTGTGACTGGTCAGCAGGGGATGCTCACTCCTCCATGGCACCTGATTATACCTCTGATGTTTCGGAGGTCCGTGTTTGCTCTGCTCTTAATTTGTATTGTTTTATGGACTTTGAGATTGAATACTGTTCTTTATCTTCATATCATTCTGTAAAACACATATTTATTCACCATAATTTAGTTCCCATAGAGGCTATCTATAAGTAAAAAACAACTCTTTGTAAAAATCAACGAACAATATAAAGGCAAGAAGTTAATCAAATTTAAAGACTTTTAACATTTGTTTAAGGACAAATTCTCTCCCTATAGATTATGTTTATTAATAAAGGCACATTCTTTAATTTGTTTTATTAAAGGAACAATAATGTGTTTAAAGAAGTTGGAAATATTAACTCTTTACAACTTACTGAACTGTAATACAACATACACTAAATGTTCACGTCATAGAAATAGAAATTTACCATTTCCCCGCAAGCACCTTTTAGCGTGGTACACGTTTCTCTAAAGTTTAGCGTAAATACTATTATGACGCTACATTCTAATACAAAAATGACTTTTCTTCTTTGGTGAGATTTTTGCAAGCATAAAATAGAAGAAAATTGACATTAAATTAACGATTAAATGAGCTTTTTAAAGTGCGTGAAAATGCATGATTTCGGGGAAACGGTATATGCGTGATTTTGCGTTAGAAATAGAAAATGGTTTATGCGTTAAAATGCGTGATTGCGGGGAAGGGGGTTAAATGTTTGATTTCGGAAATACGAGACGAAAAATGCCTATATATGCATTTGTAGACATACATAATGCAATTGCTGTATATGTCAACATTTGTCCAGTATCTATTCACTTGAATTTTATTTAATAATAACATATGATGATCTTTGATTAAAGTAAAATATTGATAGATATATGGACCTCTATACTGGCATTGCTATTCCCGTAAGTCCCGAGAACAAAGGTAGGTAAATAACAGCATTGATGTGACTGTTGATTCAAATACAGATCGATCAAGAAAAGGACTTTTCCATCATACACCATCGTTTTCAATAATACAATTCTCAAAGAGCTTTCTAGCCCCAAAGTACTCTGTAGAAACATGTCATATGTGCATATTTGTTAATTTATCATAAAACATTCTGTAAATCCATTGAAGCATGTTAGATATGAAGTACACAATACATAAGTAAAATAAACATATCATCACAAGCCACAGAGTAGGATAGCAAATCTCTGTACTAATAAAGATATAATATACGTGTACATGTATATACATTTAAACAAGTGACATTTGTAAATATTTTGATCCAACTGGATATTAATACAATACACAGGAAAAATGAAATAAACATATTATCACAATCAACAAAGTAATGGGTCTCAAATCTGGGTTTTTAAAAATTTGCAATCGTGAAAATATCCCCTTCTCTTTCGACACTTTCATACAAGTATGAATTATGTAGCTACTCTATAAAAAAAAATGTACAAGAAGTAAGGTACACAATCGTTGAAATAAAACTATCTCGCACTTACCATTTCAATGTACAATTTCACATTGAAATGGAAATATAAGGATTAACTGTCAATCACGTTCCATTCGAGAATTATTATATTATGTAGAGAAGTACATGTAACCATACTTATGCCAGTGAAGGTCTTCAAATTTTGACCTTCACTCAGCTCTCTGGGCCATTGAGCAGTGAGGGTCTTTATCCTGCCAACTCCTGCCGTGACACGGAACTTCGGCTTTAAAGGTCTTATCCGAAGGAACCGAAACTTTCACTTCAAGTGCCGAGCGCATAGAGAAGGAGCAGTTGCTGCCCATTTTGTTTTATCGACTTAGGTCAGTCGCGGCTGACATTTGAACTCACGATCTCCCGTTCACGGAGCAAGTGCTTCATCAACTGAGCTACCGTGAACGGTTGCATTTAGTAGAGTGTAACGTTTAAAATTTTCACCCTTAAAAATTATTGCCAACTTCGGTTGACAATGGTTTTCTTGGGGTGTGTTTTTCAATGTAACACTCAACAATATGCAATATTTGTATTATAGGAACCCCTGATTCCTTTCTTAGCGTTAGTGTGTCCATATCATATATATATATATATATATATATATATATATATATATATATATATATATATATATATATATATATATATATATATATATATATATATATATATATATATATATATGCGTATCCATCTGAGTGAAAAATTCTCCAGAAGGACGTTAAACAATATACAATCAATCAATCCATATCATATAGGTTATCCAAGTACTTTTTTCCAATGAATTTTTTAAAATCTTTCGCAGATAGCTGACCACATGTCATTGAATTCTGAGAGTCGGAGGCCGAACTCATGTTTCGTTAAAAATGTTAACTCTGTTCTTTCTTTTGGATATCCTCTCCATATGTCCAAGGTATATTTGCATAGCTTCCTTTCAATTTCCCTAATATATATAGTTATAGCTTGATAAGAAGCATATAAAATGTTAAGTTTTTCACATATTTTCCATTGTTTAGCACCATTTTCTATGATAATTGTAATCTCTCTAGAATACGTTTTGGAAAAAGTTGTCCTTGTCCATCATTAATAAACAGTTCCACATCCAGCACATATTTAACAAAGAAATTTTAATCGTGTCATTTAAAGTTACAAATGAAGTAAATCTACCAAATCCTAAAATTACCTCAGTGCACAATTCTAAAGGCTATCTATACATGAGTAACAATTGAAACTCTTCACAAACTAGAAATATGTCCATAGGACATGAATGCCCCGACGAGAATATTTAGTAAAGCAACATGAAAATTTGAATGTGTAAAAAATTTAATCAGTTTGGTTCAGGTAGGGGTTATAGTTACTAAGGAATGAAAATGTAGGTCAGATCAAGCATCCGAAGCAAGTCTGTTAGTGTCCATCCCTAGATGCATCATCCATGCAAGTTTGGTTCAGGCAGGGCTTATAGTTACTTGGGAATTAAAATATAGGTCAGATTCAGCATCTGAAGCAAGTCTAGTAGTGCCCATCCCTAGATTCATCATCAATGCAAGTTTGGTTCAGGCAGGGCTTATAGTTACTTGGGAATTAAAATATAGGTCAGATTCAGCATCCTAAGCAAGTCTAGTAGTGTCCATCCCTAGATGCATCATCCATGTAAGTTTGGTTCAGGCAGAGCTTATAGTTACTTGGAAATTAAAATATAGGTCAGATTCAGCATCCGAAGCAAGTCCGGTTGTGTCCATCCATAGATGCATCATCCATGCAAGTTTCGTTCAGGCAGGGCTTACAGTTACTTGGGAACGAAAATATAGGTCAGATTCAGCATCCGAAGCAAGTCTGGTAGTGTCCATCCCTAGATGCATCATCCATGCAAGTTTGGTTCAGGCAGGGCTTATAGTTACATGGGAATGAAAATAGAGGTCAGATTCAGCATCCGAAGCAAGTCCGGTTGTGTCCATCCATAGATGCCTCATCCATGCAAGTTTGATTCAGGCAGGGCTTATAGTTATTAGGGAATTAAAATATAGGTCAGATCCAGCATCCGAAGCAAGTCTGGTAGTGTCCAGCCCTAGATGCATCATCCATGCAAGTTTGGTTCAGGCAGGGTTTATAGTTATTAGGGAATTAAAATATAGGTCTGATCCAGCATCCGAAGCAAGTCTGGTAGTGTCCATCCCTAGATGCATCATCCATGCAAGTTTGGTTCAGGTAGGGCTTGTAGTTACTTGGGAATGAAAATGTAGGTCAGATTCAGCATCCGAAGCAAGTCTGGTAGTGTCCATCTCTATATGCATCATCTATGCAAGTTTGGTTTGGGTAGGGCTTATAGTTCCTTAGGAAAGAACCTACTCCAAAAACTTTAACCTGGTCACTCATCAGGAAAATTTAGGTCAGATCCAGCATCCGAAGCAAGTCTGGTAGTGTTCATCCCTAGATGCATCGTCCATGAAAGTTTGGAATGGGTAGGGCTTATAGTTCCTTGAAAATGGACCTGCTCCAAAAACTTTAACCTGGTCACTTATCTGGAAAATGTAAGTCAGATCCAGCATCCTAAGCAAGTCTGGTAGTGTTCATCTCTAGATGCATCATCCGTGCAAGTTTGTATCAACATTTGAAGTTTGATAACACCAACTTAAATGGTATGTTCAAATCTGAGCTAAACACCAATTTAAGAAAAGTGAGGTCAAGGTCAAAGGAAAGGTCAGGGTTAAAAAAAGTTGATGCAGCTACATAGCTCTCATCTATATCTATCAGCATATGAAGTTTGATGAAAATATCTTAGATAGTTTCAAAGAAACTTAGCTTTGAACAGAGCTAAAATTAAAGTGTGACAAAAATTGCGGAAGGACTTCTTTAAGGCGGACATGACAAACACTATATGCCCCGGCCATATTCATGGCGGGGCATAAAAACAGTTATCCCAAGGAAATACAAAACATATATTGAATAATGATTACAGAGGGTAATGAATCAAATATTATTACATGTCTATATGGGTGTATTTTTTTAATTATAGGGTAATGAATCAAATACAATTACATGTGTATACTGTATACAAGGAAATTTTCACCCCCGTTTTATTTTCGTCCCTTTCTATCCTTGATTGGGCGAATTTAAAATGGGGCAAATTCAAATTAAACCTCATAGTTTCTTAAACAGAACTATGACTGGGCGAATTTAAAACAGGGCAAAATTGTTCACAAATTCAAAAGGGCGAAAATTACACGGGGCAAAAATAACCCTGTATACAGCATGAAATATAAACAAATCGATTCATATTACTTCTATTCTAATTCTTTTGATATAGCCGCCTGTCCAGTTAAAGCATCTCTTCTTGATTCGGGAAGTAAGGAGTTAATCCTTATCTCACGGGTTCGAATCCCAGTGTGGGACTTAAAGGGACATGGACACAGATTCAACTGAATTTTTAAAGCCAATTTCAATGCTTACAAATCCTAAATAATGCTTCATCTAATGAACAGCAAAAATTTGAACATCATTTATTGATTAACATAAACAAACGAGATACAGAATTTAAGTTCTACAGAATGTAAACAAGGTTCGTGCCTTGTTTTTGCTTACATGTAGAAAATATATTTATAACAAAATGGAATTCAGAAAATCACTAGAAACTTTATAATAGTAATTAGAATTAACTTCTTTATTGAACTTATTTGCTCTAAAGGAACACACATTTGTATATTAATCTATGTAAACAAAACATGACACGAACTCTGTTTACATAACCAAGGTTTGGAGCTCTAAATCTGTCTTGTATCTCAACAACTGAAGTTCAAATTTTTTATGATCATGAGAAAGACCCTAGTTAAATACTTTTTTTTAGCTGAACTGTGTCTATGTCTATGTCCCTAAAGCGCTGCATTTCATTTCCGGAAATATGCATAGCATTTCCGACATTTTTTTATTTCATTTCCGACATTTTATGTTTTCATTTCCGACATAATTTTCTTTTCATTTCCGGAATTTACCTGTGCGGCAATTCAATGTTTTCTAAGTAAAAGAAAACGGAATTTAAAAAGTATTTACATGTATACCAAAATATTAATTTAAAAAAATTGAAATAAAAAACATCTATACATAAATGCATACAAGTAGCACTAATTATAAGTCTTAGTAGGTAAAAGTGTTCAATGAGCATAAAACTTTTTCACTACATTCAATGTCCACTAAATTAAATGTCAGTGACAGCCCCATACAAGTTTATGTCCAAATCACTGATAGATTTACAAAATATTGGATTTCAAAGACTCATTTATGATTTAATCCTTTAAATTTTTCATTATTAAAGTTATCAAATCTGTTAATATAGATATATATACTACATATGTATATTGAAAAATGTCGGAAATGATCACAAATTAAATGTCAGTGACAAAAAAAGTCACTGTAGATTTACAAAATATTGGATTTCAATTTATGATTTAATCCTTAAAATTTTTCAAAAAAATATAGGTACTACATATGTATTTGAAAAATGTCGGAAATGAAAAGTTGATAATTACCAAAAATTCCGGAAATGAAATGCAGCCCTTTAAAAACTGGTCATACAGATGAGATCAGTCCTTGAGATGAGACCGTATTTAAACCGAAGCCCCGTGTTATAGTAGGCGCTAGAACGAAAAACATCCCTCACTGCTCAATATGCCTACATATACATTTATAGACATACATAAATAAATGCAATAACTAAATATGTCAAAATTTGTCTAGTTTATAATTAATAAATATATGATGACCTGTGATTGAAGAATAATTGATGGATATGTATTGACAGCTACAGTAAACTGGCATTGTTATTCCCGTTAGTCCCAAAAAAAGTAGAAACAAGATGTGTTTGTGAAACACTATGCACCCGGCGTCAACAAAGTTCAAAAAAGCTATTTTTAGTATATAGGTCACAGTCAAGGTCAGAAGGTCATTGACATTGGAGTTGTTTGTAAGAACTTAATTAGTGGGGTAGGCATACTAAATATGAAGTCCCTATCTCCTATGATTCAAAAGTTATGACAAAAAGTGGAAAAAGCTATTTTTAGCATATAGGTCAGAGTCAAGGTCACATGGTCATTGACCTTGATGTTGTTTGAAAGAACTTTATTAGTGGAGTATGCATACTAAATATGAAGTCCGTATCTCCTATGGTTCAAAAGTTATGGCAAAAAGTGGAAAAAGCTATTTTTAGCATATACCGTAGGTCACAGTCAAGGTCACAAAGTCATTGACCTTGCTGTCATTTGAAGGAACTTTATTAGTGGAGTATGCATACTAAATATGAAGTTTCTATCTCTTATGGTTCAAAAGTTATGACAAACAGTTGAAAAAAGCTATTTTTAGCATATAGGTCACAGTCAAGGTCAAAGGTCATTGACCTTGATGTCGTTTGAAAGAACTTTATTAGTGGAGTATGCATACCAAATATGAAGTTTCTATCTCTTATGGTTCAAAAGTTATGACAAACAGTTGAAAAAGCTATTTTTAGCATATAGGTCACAGTCAAGGTCACAAGGTCATTGACCTTGATGTCATTTGAAAGAACTTTATAAGGGGATTATGCATATCAAATATGAAGTCTCTATCTCTTACGGTTTAAAAGTTTTGGCGAAGGTTAAAGTTGACAATAGACAGACAGACAAACAGACAAACAGACAGGACAAAAACAATATGCGCCCCGAAAAAATTTGGGCGCAAAAAAATATTCAGTATATTGATTTGATTGTTGATTCACATACAGATGGATCAACAAAGTAACCCTGTCCTTATTCGCCGTCATTAAAGTGAGCATGTCAGCATTTTAAGCCCCGGGGTTCTAAGAAGAGGGCCAAACAGGCATGTAATTATATGCGTGTATATTTGTACCATCGTAAAACATTCTGTCAATTAATTGGAGCATGTTGGATTAAAAGTACACAATACATAAGTAAAATAAAGTAAACATATTGTCACAAGCAACAAAGTAGGATCATAAATCTGTGTACTAATAAGAATATAACATATGAATATATTCAAATAAACAAATAACATTTTGTAATACTTTGATCCCACTGGATATTAAGTTCACAATACAAAAGCAAAATGAAATGAACATATCAACACGCAACAAAGGTCGATCGCAAATCTGTGTTTTAAAAATATGCAATCGTGAAAGAACATATTCCCTTCTTGTCCGAAACTTCCATACAAATTTGAACTTTGCAGCTACTCTATAATAGGTACAAGCAGCATAGGATTCACATTCACTTAAAATGAACTCTCCAGCACTCTCCATTCTTATTAAGATTAAGTGAAACATGCAATTCTTTAATATTCTACACAATAACCTACAAGCTCCTAATCTGTAGCTCCTTTATTACGGTTGATTACTGTTTCTACTTCTTGGACATTTCATTTGATTGTCTCTAAACCTGTTTGGATTTTAACAATTCTATAACATTATACTTTCATGTAAATTAATTGATTTTGATTAAATGCTATATACATTTGTTAAAAGCACTATTATCCGATTAACGATGAATCCATTATCACCAGCGAAGCAACAGTAACATTGCTTGACTACGGGTGACATTCCATAAATATATCAACTGAACGGAATTCATATGCACAAGGCGATCTGTCATTGAATTGTATCTGAGAGTTGGACGCCGAGCTCATGTTTCGTTAAAAATGTTAGATAGATCTGTCCTTTATTTTGGTAAGCCTTCTTTCCATATTTTCTGGGTATATTTGCATAGCTTCCTTTCAATTTCTTTAATTTCTAGTAATAGCTGGATAAAAAGCACATACAATTTAAGGTTTTCACATATGTTCAATGTTTTGAGCACCATAATTATTGTAATCCCAGTGGAATGCTTTTTGGTAAGTCCGTCCTTATTCATCATTATCAAACAGTTCCCCATCCAGAACATATATAATCATCAATTTTATATATATGGGAGCCATTTAAAAGCGTCATTTAAAGTCAGAGGGGAAGTAAATCCTGTTTAATCCTAAAAATACCTCAGTAAACGATTCTAAAGGCTGTCTATAGGTGCGAAACTATTGAAACTCTATCAACAGAAAGGTTATCCTAAAGGAATACAAAACATATATTAAGTTATGAACCAAATATCATAAGCATTTTCGTAGTGACTACTAGTCTCTTCCTAAAATTTTGATTTTTCAGGGATAAAAATCATGATTTCTATATTGCTTCACACTTGATAAAAACTGATTTTCAATTTTGTAAAAGTTAAAGTCACTCTGCATATGTTCGATGCATAAAAAATTGACTTTGGGCAGCACTGCCTGTCAGCATCAATTTTGATTAAAATTTTTCACATCTAACTTATCTGACATTAATTTTTGCATACTGGACATGAATTTCTCCAACATATCATGTTGTTCGAATTTTTCTATGATTGCTGAAATAGCATCTACATCTAAAGCCATTATAAATGGTATTAATGTTATCCAAGTCCTTTTTTACAGTGAATCTTTGGCAGATATCCGACATTGTCGACAGAGTGTTATTGGATTCTGTCCGAGAGCAGTCAATCTATTTCGGATTGACCTAATTCTCTGGATGTCATCACCTACTGTCACCTCTCATGCTGCTGGCTCTTTTCCCCACTTTTCTTTTGTTGCAATTGGTTAACGGATCTTTGAACTAAAGTTTCTTTTCAACTTGTGTGTTAATGAAATATCAAATTCCTCATATATCCACATATTTCATATCCAGTTTGTAATTATAATTAAGCTTATCCAAAGACTTTAACCAATGACTCTTTCAATATCTTCAACCATGTGTTAAAGAATTCTTTGTTTACTAGTACTGAAAACATTCTATGAGTAAAAATTATTATTTCTGAATGGTTTAATTCTTCAAATTCGTTTTAATGTCCTCATTTGAGATTTTAATTCTTGAACATCTGACACGACTGTCTTCATCAATTCATGTTGATCCTTGACAAACTTTTCTATAATAGCTTTAACTGCATCTTCACCTCCTTCTTTTAAAGTCAGTTTATAAATGCTATTAAGGTTGTCCAAGTATTTCTTCCCAGTGAAGGTTTCCAATCTTTGGCAAATATCCGACATCATCGTCCAAGTGTTAGTGAATTCTGTCTGAGAGGTGGAGGCTGAGCTCACGTGTGCAGTCAAATAATTTTGTATTTACCTAATTCTCTATATATCGTCACCCACTGTCACCTCTCCTGCTGCTGGCTCTTCTCCCCACTTTCCTTTTGTTGGCCTAGGGATCTTTGAACAAATGTTTCGGATTAATGTGTATGTTAAAGAAATGTCAAAGTTCTTATATCCCAAATGCTTAGCATCTAGCAAGAGTTGTTCTTGCTCTGGGCGCAATCTTTTGTAAACCGCTGATGTTTTAGCTTTCTTTTCAATATCGGATGGAGGCACTTCCATCTCTAGTATATCTCTGTATGCCTGATTTAACACATCGTTGGTTGCCATTCCAAGTTTTGCGAATCTCGATCGTCCCTCAAGGTCATGTCCACCAGAGGCCACTGGAGTTTTAGAGACACTTATTTTTGTCTGAAATAAAATTTACCTTTCTTGTACATATTAGATACGTAAATTAAGCAGATACATACAGAAGTATAAATATCAAAATTTTCACAGATTTTATTAAAACAAATTAAGTTAATAATATTTTTTTTTCAGTAAGTTTAATTTAAGATTGTACGTCAAGATGCTATTTGTGAGATTAAAGGGATTTTATAAATATAACATTTTTTATCACATCATGCAATTTTAAAGTGAATTGGATCTCATTAGTTCTAGGTCATTTAAATAAATAAAAGAAAACCAAATATAATATCCATCACTTATCTTTTGTTTGGAGAAAATTGTAGAAACATGATGACAGATAAACAAAATGACTCTACAAACCTTTTATTTAACTTAAGGATAAATTTAGTTAATAAACATTATTTACCTTTTCCCAAAAACTCATAGTCGTCTGTACATTAATCATATGCTTCTCCTTAAGTTGACACTTGCACTGCGTTTCTTCAGCTTGGACTTTGGACAGCTCACTTGCAAGGGTGAAAGATAGATCTCTCTCATCACAAATAATATTTTGACATTTGTATCCTCTGTGGAATATTTTTGTGTCAATAAATGTCTCTGTCAATTTTTCTATAGATTTTTCAATGGAGTCTCCAATTTCATTTGATACTTCTTTGTCTACAGTCAATGGTTTGATTCTGAACACTTGCAATTGAATATCGTCATTACATATGCCAACTACAACAGTGTGTTCATTGTGATCAAACACTGCCGCTGTTTGATAAAGACATGGACTTCCTTCATTGTCTTCATCTTTTGCAACACTCCATCTTAGAAAACTTATGCAGTATGCTACCAGTCTGTAGAACACAAACATGGCAAAGGAACTGAATCGATAGCACAGAATGGATGAGTATTCCCATTTATTTTCATGGAAGTCGGCTTTAAACTGCTTTTTGTTCATACACGGGACATACCATGACATGCCACCTTCTGATACAGCCTCAAATGAATTCAAATGTACCAGCATTTGAAGCTTCTCCATATACGGCATAATTTCACTTTTATGTTTCAAGTAAGAGGGTTCATCTTCCCACAAAGCATCTATCACTTGATCTTTCAGTTCCCCCCCCCCCCCGTTTTGTTAAAGGATTTCCACTCTCTGATTAATTTTCTTTTACAATCTTTAGTGATGTGGTTTTCATCAGCAATTATCTTACTGAAAGCATTAGCAAACCACTGAATATCTAGTATGACATGTTCCCTCAATTCCACTTCTTCAAAATTCAGAAGAAGGCCACTGTCATGGAAACATTTTAAATATTTTGTCATTTCTTCATCACTTTTGATTTGGTATTCATTGGGAAGAGATGAGTTGAGCTTCCAGATTTCACTCGGGGACAAAACCTTCCAGCCTCCGTCATACAATAACTGCTCCATTAGAGCCCACGAAGAAGGCAATTCAACCTTTGTTTTGTTCTCATCTGTGAATAGTTCCACTATGGACCTTTTCATTGACTCTAGTATTTCCTTGGTATTATCATTAAGTGTCTTCAGACCTACTGCATATTCCTGATCATTCAGAGACTC
>NW_026928974.1:0-36107 GCF_032062105.1 Saccostrea cuccullata | reverse complement strand
TCATGAGAAGCACATATATTCATCTTAACGATTAGCAACAATATCTTATACAATTTTGATCATATGTTACGTAATAAGTGGTTGCAGGGGCCAAAATGATATATATTTTATGCATTTCGTTTCGAAAAGAGGGAGCATTTTTATAAGCCATATTGAACAAAAGATGCTCAGAATATCGTGATGAAAATCAGAAACTTTAAAATTAATGAAAGAAAACTTAATGTCATTCTCTTTTAATGAATATCTCAGTCAAAATCACATCTCATCTTATCGAGAAATTCAACGGAAGACCTACTCGTTGCTCGCAACGAGATCTCATCTAGTTATTATTATTAAGGTCTTTCGTCTTCACGGAAGACCTTATAGTGATTCTATTGTTTCTTATTAAGGTCTTCCGTTTCAGTCGGAAGACATTATAGTGATTCTACTGTTTTTTCTTATTATTATTATTTTTTTCCCCAAATCTTGTCGGCAAGATTTCTCAGAGATGGCTGGACAGATTTTCATGAAATTTTCAGGGATGATAGAGAACTAAAGTACGCCCAGGCGTTTTTTCCATTTTTTCAAAATTCACTTCCGGTCGTCAGATATGTCCGATTTCCGCCTTTTTCAAAATAATTTTGTCTAAGTCATATCTCAGAAACGGTAAGAGATAAAGACACCAAACTTATATGAGTTATAGATCTTAAAAAGTAGGCATGTCCATTTGGGTTAAGATCGTCCGCCGTCACTTCCGGTCGTCACAGGAAGTGATCTAAGAAATCGAAAATTTCAACTTTTCTTTCGTGAAACTTTTTTAGCATCACATTATAGCATCTTATTTGTAGTTTCGAAATATATCAGTCCCACCAGAAACAAAACCGACAACTTCCGGTAATAAGAGAAAAACTGCATATTTTCAGTATTTTTCTCTCCCAAAAATATTTTTTATACAATAAGTGTTTGTTATGATTTTTGGATATGTTAATCAGACTGCAAATGTCTACAGTAACGTCAAATAACTTTTTGAAATTCACTTCCGGTCGCGTGATTTCCTGTCCTCAAAATGAGAAGTTATCACAGCTAGATCTCGTCAACGGTAAGAGATTAAGACACTAAACTTATATAAGTGGTAGATCTTGATAAGTAGGCAAATTCAGTTGGGATAAGATTGTCAGCCGTCACTTCCGGTCGTCACAGGAAGTGATCCAAAAAATCAAAATTTTTAACTTTAGTATTTTTATTTCCAATAAATATTTTTTATAGATAAAGTATTTGTAGTGATTTTTAGATACGTATATCGACTGCTAATGTCTACAGTAAAGTCAAATATCTTTGTACATCTTGATAAGTAGGCAAATTCAGTTGGGATAAGATTGTCAGCCGTCACTTCCGGTCGTCACAGGAAGTGATCCAAAAAATCAAAATTTTTAACTTTAGTATTTTTATTTCCAATAAATATTTTTTATAGATAAAGTATTTGTAGTGATTTTTAGATACGTATATCGACTGCTAATGTCTACAGTAAAGTCAAATATCTTTGTAGAATTCCCTTCCGGTCGCGTGATTTTCTGTCCTCAATATGAGAAGTTATCACAAAGAGATCTCGGGAACGGTAAGAGATGAGACACCAAACTTGTATAAGTAATAGATCTTAATAAGTAAGGAAACTCATTGGGGTTGAGATTGTTCGCCGTCACTTCCGGTCGTCACAGGAATTGATCAAAAAATGAAAAAAATTCAACTTTTCTTTTTAGAATACTTCTCGGCATCACATTATTACATCTTATTTGTTGTTCTGATCTATGTCCGTCCCTCTAGAAACAAAAACGGCAGCTTCCGGTTATGAGAGAAAAACTGCATAAATTAGGTATCATACTATCCCATAAATATCTTTTATAGAAAGAGTATTTGAAATGATTTTAGAATTTGTTATTCAGACTGCAAATGTCTAGAGTAACTACAAATATCTGTTAAAAATTGACTTCCGGTCACATGATTTCCTGTTCTCAAACTGAGTAGTTAACATAACCAGACCTTGGTTATGGTAACACATCAAGACACTAAACATATGAATAATAAACCTCGAAGAGTGAACAACAGATATAGGGATACATGTCTCCGCAGTCACTTCCGGTGGTCACATGATGTGATTTATTGAATCGAAAATTTCAACTTTTTCTTTCCAAATTTTTTTTCATTACATTATCGATCTAATAAGTTGTTTTGAAATACACTGTATGTCAGCTCCACCCAAAATAAAAAAAAAATTTAAAAAAAAAACCCAACAACTTCCGATTATAAGAAATAAAACTACACCAAGGTCAGAAGGTCAAGGTCATTGGAAAATATTTAAATTGCTTATATATGCCACATGACCTTGACGTTTGAGTTTGATGTTTGACCTTGACCCTCATCCAAGAGTCATTTTTTTATTATATTTAGCTTGATACAGCTTCAAGTGTTAAAGACGAGTTTAAAAGGTTTTTGGATGACCTTGACATTTGACCTCGATAAATGACCTTGATCTTTGACCCCATTGACCCAAAGGTCACAATCAAGCTTGAGTCCGTGGAGGTGTTTACATCTCTCACTTAATCAAATGCTTATATACTCCCCCTTTTTCTTTTTTTCAAAAAAAAATCAATAGAAACCTAGAAAAATTTTCTACAACTTAAACGACAGCACAGATCGTCATGAAATTTCAGGATTGCAGTAGAAGACGCATCAAAGAAAGTGTCCTGAGTGTGTAACAGTGAGTCTCTGAAGTATATAATGAAATTCTAATGAGTATCGGCAACAACTACATTTTTTTCTGTCTGAAATCTAGGTGCTGATGAATATAAAAATTAATTAAAGCTTGCTTTGGGTATTTCTTCACTTTTTGTCAATAACATTCGATTCTTCTGCTCAAATACGAAATTTTAATACCAAGTATTCCTGATCTCCTTTGTATGTAGTGTTTATTTCAATTTTATTTACATTGAATATTAATTGTATGAATTTCGGAAATAGCGATTTTTTCCTATCAAATCAATTTCCACGCAATTTAAATAGGTTAGATGAATTGCAGTTTTCTCGCTTTCTACGATGTGGAGTTGAGAAAATGCCCATGTCAACAAATCACATGCAATCTGCCTATAAGAGTGCACATGTACCAAAAATGCACCCCGGGACTACCCAGATTTGGGTTTGTTTTTCCGAGCAGGGTAACACACCCAGTGTTCTGTAACTCAATCTATGCCCTAAAGAAAATTCACCAATTGATATGTTGTCATTTGCCTTCCCTCTAAGAAACACACCTTCTTCTAAGGCCTACGGCTTTTCAGCTGATTTTCCTCTACAACTGACCATGTGTATTAGTTTCGCGTTTACAGCTCTGTATATGCTAAGTGTCATAGTAATACCTACATGTTTCAGCAAGCACTCTGATTCACTGCAAACGAGTCCTATAATTATTCTAATCATTTTTCCACATCAAATATCAACTCAAACAGGGAATATCTCAGTTTTTAAAGAAATTTGACCGGGACTTAACTACAATACTATTCCCTTCCACCTTAGAATAATAAGTTAACAAAATACCTTTTATGGCGTAGAAGTCGATGGCTCAGTGGTAAGCGTGTCAGACTTAAAAACCGAGGGTTATATGTTGGAGCCCAGCTGGAGGAATTTTTTTTTTGCATTTTCTTTATTTTTTTTTATTTATTTATTAATTTTTTTATTTATTATTATGTAATTTTCTTTAAATAGAAAAACATCCTTCATACAGATAAATAGAGGAGAACGGAAGACCTTATTTGTTGCTGTAGCAACAAGAGTTTCTAGTTATTAAGGTCTTCCGTCTTCACGGAAGACCTTATAGTGATTCTACTGTTTCTTATTATTAAGGTCTTCCGTCTTCACGGAAGACCTTATAGTGATTCTACTGTTTCTTATTATTAAGGTCTTCCGACTTCCTTCGGAAGACCTTATTGTTTTCCGTCGGTTTCCTATTATTAAGGTCTTCCGTTTCCAACGGAAGACCTTATTGTTTTCGTTCGGTTTCTTTTTCTCTATTATTATTATTATTATTATTCTTCCAACCGATTTTGTGCACGCGATTTCTCGGGAACGGCTCGGCCGATTTACATGAAATTTTCATATGTAATAGCTTATCAATCGATCTTGATAGGTTTTTGATCGTTTTTATGACGTCACTTCCGGTCGTGAGATATGGGCAATTTTCTGATTTTAAAATGCAATTTTGTCTTGATTTAATAGCAAAAACTGCTTAAGATATGAGCTGAAGATTAATTGGAGATGATAGTTCATGACTTATAGCGTTGCAGAATCGCCTTTTCGTGCGACGTCAGTACTTCCGGTCGAAACCGGAAGCGAATTTAAGAAACGTATTTTTTCAACTTTTTATTTTTAATATTTTTATTTTAGAATTGAATAGAGACCCTTTTGCAGAAGCCATATATGTAATTTGTTTGAAAATCGAAAAAGCCAATCTCGAGATATTAGCGTTTGAAAACGCGAAGCGGCGATCCCGATGGCCGAATGGTTAGCGCGTTGGATTGTCACGCGGGCGACCCGGGTTCGATCCCCCTTGTGACCAAAAAATTTTATCAGTTTTTCTGCTCGATTTTTCGATTTTTATTAATTTTAGACCATTTGCAACAACATATTTTCAACTTTTAAGTATATCTTACGTAATAAGGGGTCACAAAGGGCCAGAATGCTAAATCTTTGACGCTTTATATCTTAAAAAGGGGGAATATTTTGATAAGCAATATTGAACAAAAGTTGGTCAGAATAATGTTCTTAACAATATGCATACTTTGAATTTTTTGAAAAATGGCCCCATTAAGGACTTGTAGGGGTGGCCCCTAAATATTTATATGTAGCATATCTCCACAACAAATAGAAATCTCTGAATAAGTGTTGAACAAAAAAGCTTCAAAATCACAAGACCTTTCATTTGATATCAAGAAAAAGGGGCTGACCCCTCAAATTAGGGGCTCAAAGGGGCCAACAGTCTTTTATCTATAACTCTCTATTGATCAATATTTTGTTATACATTACTGAAGCAAAAGTATTTATCTTAACGATTGGCAACAATATATGATACAATTTTGATCATATGTTACGTAATTAGGGATCACAAGGGGCCAGAATGTCAAATCTTTGACGCTTTATATCTCGAAAAGGGAGAATATTTTGATAAGCAATGTTGAACAAAAGATGGTCAGAATAATATTCTAAACAATATGCATACTTTGAATTTTTGTAAAACGGCCCCATTAAGGACTTGTAGGAGTGGCCCCTAAATATTTCTTTGTAGCATATCTCCACAACGAATAGAAATCTCTGAATAAGTGTTGAACAAAAAAGCTTCAAAATCACAAGACCTTTCATTTGATATCAAGAAAAAGGGGCTGACCCCTCAAATTAGGGGCTCAAAGGGGCCAACAGTCTTTTATCTATAACTCTCTATTGATCAATATTTTGTTATACATTACTGAAGCAAAAGTATTTATCTTAACGATTGGCAACAATATATGATACAATTTTGATCATATGTTACGTAATTAGGGATCACAAGGGGCCAGAATGTCAAATCTTTGACGCCTTATATCTCGATAAGGGAGAATATTTTGATAAGCAATATTGAACAAAAGATGGTCAGAATAATATTCTAAACAATATGCACACTTTGAATTTTGTAAAACGGCCCCATTAAGGACTTGTAGGAGTGGCCCCTAAATATTTATATGTAGCATATCTCCACAACGAATAAAAATCTCTGAATAAGTGTTGAACAAAAAAGCTTCAAAATCACAAGACCTTTCATTTGATATCAAGAAAAAGGGGCTGACCCCTCAAATTAGGGGCTCAGAGGGGCCAACAGTCTTTTATCTATAACTCTCTATTGATCAATATTTTGTTATACATTACTGAAGCAAAAGTATTTATCTTAACAATTGGCAACAATATATGATACAATTTTGATCATATGTTACGTAATTAGGGGTCGGAAGGGGCCAGAATGTCAAATCTTTGAGGCTTTATATCTCGAAAAGGGAGAATATCTTGATAAGAAATATTGAACAAAAGATGGTCAGAATAATATTCTAAACAATATGCATACTTTGAATTTTTGTAAAACGGCCCCATTAAGGACTTGTAGGAGTGGTCCCTAAATATTTCTATGTAGCATATCTCCACAATGAATAGAAATCTTTGATAAGTGTTGAACAAAAAAACTTTAAAATCACAAGACCTTTCATTTGATATCAAGAAAAAGAGGCTGACCCCTGAAATTAGGGGCTCAGAGGGGCCAACAGTCTTTTATCTTTTTAACTCTTAAATGATCAATACTTTGTGATACATTATAGAAGCAACGGTATTCATCTAAACAATATGCAACAATATCTGATAGAATTTGGATCATATGTTACGTAATTAAGGGTCACAAAGGGCCAGAATACTAAATATTGAACGATTCATATCTTGAAAATGGGGAATATTTTGATTAGCAATATTGAACAAAAGATGGTCAGAATAATATTCTTAATAATATGCACACTTTGAATTTTTGAAAAATGGCCCCATTAAGGACTTGTAGGAGTGGCCCCTAAATATCTATATAAAGCATATCTCCACAACGACAAAAAGTCTAATTTTTCAACTTTTTTGTTTTTCAATATTTTTCTTTTGGATTTACAGGGTTTATAGAACGTCTTCAAAGATATCTATATGTGTTTTTATTTTTTTCATGCCTGCGTTTAATGCAAAGATATGAACGAACCAAACTTTGTCTTAATGTCGGGGGTTCGAATCCCGCTCGGGGCGTTCCCCAAATTTTTTCTTTGTTTTTGTCTTTTTTCAGTCGCAAATTTCTTTTCACTCTTTTATAACATGTGTGGAAGATTTTGCCGATTTTTAAAAGCTATATTTGGAGATATTTTGTGAAATAACTGGAACAATCACGATCTGTGTTGAGAAACTGCTGTAAGTGAACGTAAACGAAAAAATACATTCTGAAATCTATTTCATGGGATGACGCAGACAATATGGAAAAAGAGAAGTCGGTCGGAAGACCTGCTTGTTGCACCAGCAACAAGAACGCATCTAGTTATTATTATTATTCCTGGGAAAATTTTGTCCTTGAGTAATCTTGTAAACTACACATCCGACTTAGGTAAAATGTTTTTAGGGTCAGTAGACATGTTATGTAGATTTGCCGAACAAAGGTCATTCTGTGCGCACGTGCTTGCAAGAGCGCGTACGTGCAACACGTGAAATGACCGATTTAATTGAAATAGGCGTAACTTTTTCAATTTCTGATGAAATGCTTTGAAACTCATAATGTAAGGATATATTAGTAATATAGACAAGTTGACATGGTCAGAATAGCAAGATCTCACGCGCATGCACGTGCGCTTTGCTCTGATTGGCTGAAACTAAAGTCTCAATATCTTTCTTGTTTTTTGACGAAATCCTTTGAAATTTTGAACATAGCCATGCATTAGGATATCCTACAACATGATATATAGAAAATATCATGAAAACACGGGCATGCACATGCGCTGCAATCTGATTGGCTGAAACTTGAAATAGCTATAACTCCCTTGGTTTTCAACTAAACAGGATGGGATTTGGAACATAGATATATAAAATGGACTTCTACAAGAAGGTATGGTCACCATGCACATGCACACACGTGCGTGTACGTGAGCTGCAATCTGATTGGCTGAAACTTTAAACAGTTATAACTCCCTTGGTTTTCAACCAAACAGGATGGGATTTGGAACATAGATATATATGATGGACTTCTACAAGAAGGTATGGTCACCATGCACATGCATACATGTGCGTGTACGTGCGCTGCAATCTGATTGGCTGAAACTTTAAACAGTTTTAACTCCCTTGGTTTCAACCAAACGGGATGGGATTTAGAACATAGGTAGATTTAATGAACTTCTACAAGAAGGTATGGTCACCATGCTCATATATGCACGTGCGTGCACGTCAAATGGGTAAAATCAAAAATACACTTGAATGAGCGAATTTTTTTTATACTTTTGGATTTAATACTTAAATATTTAGTATATTAAAATATATGGATTGTGTAGACAAGATGATATGGTCATTACGTACATGCATTCACATGCGCACACATGCAATGCTAAAATTTGAATGAGCATGGTACATTTCTGGGTATACGTTGTTAAAGTCTCAAACGCATAGAGTTTGTGTTATTTAATGAAGCTTACAGGGAATATGGCACCAAAAGGGTGTTGGGGAGCGTTTGGGGAACATCTGTAACGGTCCCCGTTACAATTAGCACTAGTTAATAATAGCTTAAAACTACACATGTGGAAATTTTTTTTTCTCTTACATTTTTTTTTATTTAAAAATTACAAACTGCGTTTGTTCTCAGTCAATAGGAAATATATTTTCAACTTTTTGGCTGAAAATGGTATACATGTTAACGTGTTAAAAAAATATGTGATGAAGCAAGAAAATAATTAATTAACATTGAATTATTCAAATTGATTACTAGAAACTGTTTAAGTTTTCTATTGTTTCATGTTTCTAAAATAGATACATGTTTTAAATTTTTTTTAGGTGACCATCTACCTAGTAGTGTGATGGATAACGTTGAAGTTTTTAGGGTTGGGATTGCAAATCCCTGTACTCAAGTTATACAAATCAGCGTAAAAAATTGCAGCACGTACATGGTTTATCGTTTACTCCCTGTAGATTGCTGTCACTCCGCTTATTGCTTTGGTAAGTTTCATACTAGCTTTTAAGGTGTAAAATCTCTCCGATTGAGAGATAACTCTCCGAAAAATAAATCCAAGCAAATCAAAGAAATGTCTTTTCAGAGTTTTATGATAGTGAGAACAATTTTAAAGTCAACTGATTGGAAACGTATCAATGGTTAAAATACTCTAATATTCCTCCTAAAATGTTAGATGCAGAATCTTCCTATAATCAATGAATTATGAGTATATGTTTTCAAATGTAGTAAGCTAGGTATGACAATGAATACATGTACTATTTTTATATATAAATGTACTTGGTATTATTAATTTTTTGTGTGAGATAAGATATTATTGATATTTCAATTTACCATATTAATTTTTTTTCATATAATGATTATACAAAACATTAATTAATAAAATATTAAGAAATTCATCATACTTAAGGACATACGCAACGTATTTACCTGATGATAATTTTTAAAGATATTTTTAATTTAAGATAATAGTGTCAGAAGCTGTCTAAAGAAAAAAAATCATCATGCATTACCAAGGGTTTTTGAAAGACGTCAATCAATAAAAATTCTTGAATTATTCAAAGAAAAATATATCTAAAAATACTAAACAAATATTCTTGATGTTTCTTTTAATCAAAAATATTCAAGAAGAAATGTACAACACAATATACAGACATTATTGTAAAACACACAGTTCCTACAAGAATTGGAACTCTTTAACTACAAGGAAAAAAGACAAAAAAAGTTCAAACTACATTATATAAGTCCTTAAAACTTATTAAAGATATACTTTCGAGGGGTGATCAAAAAGTTCGCGGACTAATTGAATATTTTCCGAAAAGAAATGATATGTGGTTTTACTGTTGAAAATGTTTCAAAGTAGTCCTCTCCTATTTTAATGCGCATCTGCAACCATTCTTCCATTGCGAGGATCATGTGATATACGGGAACACGTGGCATGCTCTTTAGCGTTCTGTCACAGAAGCTTAATTTTTTTTTCGGACTCTTATATTTCTTACCATGCAAGTTATTTTTTGCAACAAAAACAGTCATTTATCAGAAAGGGCCTAATCTCTGCAATAGTTTGGGTGGATAATGAAATCCTTTTGCAGAATTAGCATGGTGACTATGAAAACCCAAGTCCTCTGTCTTTTGAGCGTCGTTTATTTCATGCGGATAAAGTATGGTTGCCTTCACTTTATCATATCTGATAGATATGTTTTAAGTCTAAAGTAAACGATATTTTAGGGATTTGATAATTATATTATTGTTAAAGATATTCATTTATTTTTCTAATTGTAAGTTGACGATCTTTCAAATCAAATTGTTTAACAAAGGACACGTCTCTCTCCCAGTTTGCTTTCACTGGGCAACAGAACAAACATCATTTTTAAACATCTCCCTTCCTTCACTTAAACAATCAATCCAAATAATGACAAAACTTATGAAAAGTCTTCTGTCTTTATAAACAGTGTTCAAAATATTATAAACTTCTATAATGGAATTTCTAAGATATACGTTTAACTTTACAGCCGTTCGTCTTTCGAATACGACTGAGTCAATCATTTCTTGTCTCAAGTGATGTACCTTATGACGTCATTTTCTTATTGTGACGTCACAAACACTGGAGAAAACGTTCCATTAGATATGCTTTTTATAGAAGATATGTATGACTCTATGTGTGCCAAATTTCATTCTGATCTGAATTGCGGTTTTGTAAATATAGAGATATATAGTTCGCGAACTTTTTGATCAGCCCTCGAACTTAATAAAGGTTACTTCAACAAAGATTTATAAAAGTTAACAACTTTGGGTTTTTTTTAGAATCACCTATACGATGTAAGTAATATACATTTTTTAGCATTTAATTTATGATTTTCATATAAAAGTTCATCTTTTTAATTTTAAACGACTTTTGTTTAAATTGATTTAAAGAAAACGGGATAAATATTTCAAAGAATGTATATTTTAACAATTTATGAAAAAAGAAAGGTTTTTTATATACTGTATGTATTTAAGAATATTTTCTTAAACCATCTGTGTTATTCTTTTAGGCAAATCAGATGCAACAATGGATCCTTTAGTTGCAAACTACAACATATCATGGAATTATCAGATTTCGAAGATTTCATATGCTTTGTCACGCTATGACCCCCGTTTAAATTTTATATGTAGATTTACTCCATTAACTGACGAATCATTGCTTTACGAAATTTCATGGTATGTTGATGATACTGAAGTAATAAAAGGACAAACTGTAAATCTTAGTACTATAGAGAATGCCTTGTTGCCTGCCATGGCAATTTTAGAGAATAACAAAACAGCAGGATCAATGGTTAGTATAATAAAATTTCCACTCTCATTTTTCTCTGTGAAAACGAGCCAATCGTAATGTTTCTGATGGCGTTGAAAACTTGTGCTTAAGAAAGAATGGAATGTTTTCTTAGATTCAGTTTGTCGTTGGAATAAAGTCAACTGCAAATGGTTCTTCCTGTGCTACTAATGCAAGTCAACCATTTTTTGCTGGTATTAAAGTAAGATGCCGCTTTGATTTAATTCATAAAAGAAATTACACTTTTATTAAAAATTAAGCAATACAATGATTAAAATGAAATATTTTAATTTAATGTCTTCCGCATGGAAATTACCGTAACCAATGAGCTACATCAAATTTATATGAAGTAAGCTCTGCTTATACAAATCAACTTTTAAGTACTTGTGTGTACAATCAGACTGTTTTAACAAGCTAATTTTACATATGACCAATAACAAGGGAAGTCAAAGTATATTTACGAGTTCCATATTTATTGAAAAAGCAGCTGTAAATGATATCAGATAGCTGAGTTTTAATTTATCTTGGGGAATAGTTATATTTAACATTGAAAAGTTTTTATGTTGTTGATTTCGGTAAAACTTTGTGATTTCTAATGTTCCAAAAGTTCCTTGGAATTTCGTGTAACCAAATCTGATTTACACCACTTCTTGAATATATTGTTTCACAATACTCTTTGCAGTTTATCCTTTACTACTGTTAATATCAGTGATGGGTAGTGAAATAGGCTTGGTAGAACATTGATTAGAATCGGCCATGTATCTTTTTTGTAAGGATTTTTTATGAAGATTCGAAATCAGGACAAGATTATAATATAACATTTAGTTCTCGAAGTTACATGTATAGCCTGTATGGATTTTTCAATAATGTGTGAGTTTAGATTATTGTTAAAATTGCTTATGTTTGCTTTATAGGTTTTAACTCCACAACTTTTTATAGACATAGGCGGAAAGGCCGACATTCTCCTCCAACTAACAATACCTTACGCAGCTGAGAATTTGGTGATTTACGGTCAAGTTTTAGAAACGACTGATCTCCTTGTGAGAGCTTATATTCCCCAGAATTCCTCCCTTTATTGCGTAAATAGCTCTTTCAAATATGATTCAACTGATAGACGCTGTGAAATAAGGATAAAGGGTTATTCCTATAACGAGAGGGATAAATATGAAAGTAATATTTGGAAACAGGTTTACAAAATGACAATTTATGAACAAGGCAATGCATTTAGAAATTTGTTGGAAAGGGGCATTACACTGCCGCTGAAGACCAGCGAAACCCATGGTGAAGGAAGTAAAATATTCAGCAATATACATCTACCAGATATTCAGGTATTTAAGAATTTTATCTATCAATACTTGTACTTGTATTTCCTACCCTTGTCTAAATTAATGCATACTGATTTAAGAATAAAATTTTTAAAAAATTATGCATGTAATGCATTTGATGGATTGATTGCTGAATGGTCACTTTGATAAAATTGACATCTAGTAATATGTCAGTATCCAGTTGCATAGAATATTCCATTGATTATGTACAATGAGAATTTATGACCTCCACACCACCCAAAAAACAATGTTTGCTTCATGAATAAATATTCAAAATTAAAGTAAATTTTTAATATATATCAAATTTATTTGAAAACGAAGAATGTATCTCAATGAAACATATAGAGAAATTAAAACGAACGGTATTCAAGCTCAGATGGCTATAAAATTATACAAAATAGATGCAAAGCAAACACGGACCCAAAAAGGTCAAAGATGGGATCAGGTGCCATTAAGGAGTGAATATGCCCTTCCGACCGGTCATTACCGCTGTGTGGTCCTTGTCATGAACGAGAAATAACGGTAAAATACGTCGATAAGTCATTTTGTATAATGCCCTAACAATTAGTAATTAGAAAAAATAAACAATACCAAGATGTAGCTATATAGTCCGTTTATGAAGGGTAGGGGAAGGGGGTGAGCCAGAAAAAAAATTCAACTTACCTGGTAATAGCTTGACTAGCAAAAATGATAAAGGAATAAATCAGGAAAAATTGTCTCAACTAGCGGCCGCCTGAAAAAATATCTTTTGAATGGCACTAACTGCTTCCGTAAATATGTACTAATTTTCTGTAAAAGGATATCGCTTTTAAAAATGATTTAGGAAACGACTAGATTGTATTTTTTCTTTTACTTCTTAAATTGAGATGTTTATTATATTATTTTAAATATAATCAACATTAAAAAAATATAATATGAAAAGATTTTATCTATTTAGATATAGATTTTAATCTATATCAAATGCAGTGAAGAATGAAAATTTAAATGTTTTTCACAGGTATACACCAATCGATCATATTCAATACAGTCAACGTCGACGACAACAATACCAATCCAAGATTGTGCAACAAAGTCATCTACTCACACTTTTCCAAAAACAACAACTATGACAACACAACTTAATGATTCGATGATAATGACAAATATAATATCAGCAACAAAAATAGCAACGCAAACTATGACGTCAACACCAACAAAAACGGCAACTCAAACATCAGCAACACAAATAACAACGGAAACCATGACGTCAACACTAACGAAAACGGCAACTCAAACATCAGCAACAAACTTTAATATGTTTACAACTAGAACATCATCAAATAATGAATCAGTGAGAACAACAACACAGTCGGCAATGAATTCAACCCTATCAGATTGTAAGCAAAAAACATTCATTTAGTTGATTGTGACATATCTATTGCTTTATAGTGGCTTGGTTACAATGTATAAACTGTGACACCTGACTTGTGAATCAGGCGTCAGGACTAGGTGCAAATAAACTTTTGCATATATGTTGTTGCATATTATTAGCTCTCATGTGTAAATTTCGTCGCATGAACACGCAGCAAATTTACTTGTGTAAGTATTTCGTATTCCTTATTGCTAAAATCTCCATTTAAGCCGCTGCATATGCATTGCATTGAGTTTAAAATATCAGTTGGTAAACATGGCGGCTAGATGTTAAAGTTTTAAAAAATTGGATTTTAAATGGTCATCCTTGCTCTACTTAAACAAAAGTTGAAAATGAATTGAGTTTTGTAAGCCATTTAGGGTAGATCTGTTGGGAATTGGCTGTAAAAGCCAAATCTTTAAAGCATAAGCTTGTTCGCCTTGCTTTGTACTTTCCCCAAATGGCTTTCTCTACGGCCACTCTGGAATCAAGGAGCCATTATTTCCTCAGAGTTGTTTGTTTTGAGTTTGCAAAAACATGTGCGTCGAGCACCCTTCTTGGCAAATCTGTGTTTATGTCTCTATCTGTGGATGCAAACACCTCGCAGAATCAAGGAGTATAATTCCATTCTGTTCAAGTACTCTCCATATGAATGCTCTGGGGCTGTGGTAGGAATATGCATGAATTGCCCCCTCGATAATTTTGCCCTTTACGGCTTTCTTCAACCTCTTTCAGTTTTTAAACCGAGGCAAAGTACTGACAGATAAGTTGATGTAGCAAAGATTTCGACAACTTCGATTAAAGTAAGCATTTAAATTGGAAAGTAGTTATAGTTTTCGTATGAAGTAGGTTCCCTTGGAGTTCATTCCTTTGGCTACCATCTTTGAAAAAAAATCTTTTTGAGCTACCAATTTTTTAACATGAGGGAAACAGAAATATATTCGCAAAGATTATAAGTTACTTAACTTGTAAATTGAAAAAAAAGTGTTGTTAACATATACTCATGAGAAAAACTATTTTCTGTGCCTCATTGTCCAGTATGACAAGTTTAAATTGGTTGAATAAGGATTCTGATCCCACCTCCGAGATATCCAGGGGTCTGTGTTTATTATCATTTCACAAATGTATATTGTTTCAAGACTTTTGAGATCATGCAATCGCTTTCATTATCTTCCCCCTTTTCATTATCCTTTTGGAAAACATATGTAATCTTCAAGCAGACGTTCCATAATGGTCTCCCAACTTAATGTATGCAATCATACATTGTATATTCCATAACACCATAAAGATTTACAGTAAATTGTTTTCCCATGTTTCACTGACGACACTAACTGCAATCTGTAGCTCTCCGAGAAAAAAATATAAATAGATGGGAGAGCTACAGTGCCACCCATTAAAAACTGTATATTTATTGCGCACAAAAAAGTGCACTCGGTTCTCGGTTTTTTCTCCATGTTTTTAAACTGAAATCTCAAAATATTAATTACCGTGTGTTCCTAACATATTCGTTGACTCTTTCCACAACAAAACGTTCCTCATAATTGTCGTTAATAGTTCTCCTGGCCCTGATATTGTAATCATCGAACATTTCGCTTATTTATACTGCCATTTTGGTTTCAAAGATAATTTGGTCCAATATGCTTCGTTCAGATGTCAACAACGAAAGTACTTGATAGAGGAGAGAGGATTTTTTTTAAATCTTCCATTTTATGCAATTAAGGTAAGAATTTGGAAGAATTAATCAACAACCGAGCGCACTTTTTTTTCGGAGAGCTACAGATCTGCAGCTATGAAGACACAAACAGTAGATGTCAATAGCCACTTTTTTAACATCAACTGCATACTCTTCTACGGTCTTTTGGACCAGAGCCAAAACATTTCCCAATTTTTAACAAAATTATAAGATATTTACCTTCATCGTTTCAGTGAAAATTTCCTTGCTAATCTTTGTCCCTAAAGTCATTCAGTTTGGTTCTGTTGTACGTACAATCCTTGGATCGATATTTTTCTGCTTTTTTAAAGGAACATTTAAAAGTTGGTCCTATACTTAAACACTAGAAAATACCTTTTTTTCTATGAAAAAAATCTTATTGTATATATACTATAAATGCACTATATATTTTGAATCAGTCTATCTCCCTATTTTAAATAATTATTATTTTACTTGTGGTACATAAATTCGTTGAACGCATTTTTAACTTTTACTTATGTGTGTAAATTTACACACAAGTAAATTTACACACATAAGCAATTTTTCGTCGTATGAATGGGGTATTATAAGAGTTTGATCTTGAGGGCAAAGACATTTAAAAGAGGTATTTAAGAAAAAAAGCTGAACTGGTATTGGTTAAATTTGGCATTATTATATAATTATTCTGAATTTATGCATCCTATGCATCCTATGCATTTAAAACAATATATCGTTTAGATACCGTTATAACTAACATTTTACTAACTAATCGTTATTAGGTATCATCACTTTAGAACAGAACGTTAAGGTTTTTTGAGGAGTATACATGTAGATAGCGCACTGGAGAAGCATTTCCTTGGCAAAATTGCTTTTGTTTGTAAGGATTTTTTTCGTATAAAGTTTTGGTATAAGAGATAGAAAGAGTAGATCAAATTCCTGTTCGTTGACAGAGATGTTAATTGTTTAAATGACTAATATCTGAATTGCAGGAATGTCAGAATTAGAAGGTGAATCGTGCATTTATGCTACTATTATCAAGATACAGAATTTAAAAAATCTCCAAAAAATACAATACTAGTTATAATGAACAAAAGAGGTGATATTGTTACGTCTCAAGCAGCGTCTGCTGGAGCTATAATTCATTGTTAATTTATGGTTTTTTAATATCTTTTACCACTTTCGATTTAGTAAAAACTAAAAGATCTACAAGTTTGCATATTGTTATTAAATTAGTTTTAAAATGTGATTCTGTAATATGTATGTTTTTCTGAAACACTGAATCAAATTTGACATAGGTTTTTAAACGGAATACTTTTAGGTTTCGGAATCAACAGAAACAACAGTGAAGTCTTAAATTCCAAAGAAAATTGTGACCTACTGGTTACCTCAACATCTGAACAGTTAACAGTCCCAGGCTATGTATTCATTGTGTTGTCTTAGTCTTAGTGGCAATCATTGCTAGGTACTTTTGGTTTGGCGATGGCGTTTGTAAGTTATGTTTACTAATCATTAAAAAGAAAAATTAAAAAGAATATAAAAATTATGTAAATACATAAAGATACAATAAAATAATCCTTCAGAAGCTTTATTTAATTGGATTTTCATTAACAGTCAATTGAAATAAGTTTTGAAAATATTTAGAATTATTTCTTTCTTGTCTATTTTTGTATTCTAAAGAAGACTCAGCAAGTACAAGAAGTCAGAAACCAGAAGTGGCAATTCGGATGTATCCTGTAATAAAATTCAGACTGACACAGATAGCTCTGAGGGAAAACACATAGGCGTTATATATGAAAACAGTGAACAACCACAAGGACAAAATGCAAACGAAAATGAATTTACTTACACAAATTTTACCGAATTGGAGGAGATTATACCAAAAGACAATTCACACATGGATGAAAATTTTTACCAAAAACTGGGTGACGGCGAACCTCGTTTTTACGAACAGCTGGGAGAAAATAAACCTAATTTGTACGAATGTCTTGAAGGAAATGAGACTCGTTTATATGAGCAATTCAGCGGAAAACAAACTTATTGTTTTTCATTAGGTTTTTTTAATATTTTTGTGTGCTTATTATTTTTTTCTTAAGTTTTGTAATTCTTCAAACGGCTCGATGGGTTTCATGAAACTTTCAGGTCTGATAGAACATCCAAAAATTAAAAATAATTTTTTTATTTTGAACACACGTCAACTTAACAGTTCGGTAATTTTCATGATTTTGTCATTTTTAATCAGGGTACACTTCTCTTTTAAATTCTCAAAAACCGTTGAAGTTTGAAATTTTCAGTGAATAAAGCTACCTTTGGAGATTAATTGAAAACATCATTGTTACAGGAATACAAAGCGCACAAATCGCTATGAAAATAGTTTTTAACGAATTTCAAACATTTTGACACCTTTTCAACGATAACTTTTTACCTAAAAATATTTTGTTAAAGCATGTATAACAAAAGAAGTGTATAACTCCAAGATCTTTTAAATGATATCTAAAAATATAAGACTAGCCCCTAAAATTAAGAGCCTAGAGGGGCCAAAAGTTTTTTCTTTGTATCTCAAAAACCATTGAGAATTTGTAATACGTCAAAGAAGCAAGGTTGTTCTTTATGTCAAGCTTAATTACTGAAGTTGTCAAAATGCGTCCAGGACGCCATTTATATAAAGGATAAGTATATTGGAAAACGCATTTTTTTTGCCATTCTTGACAAGTTTTTCAAAATATCTGTCACTGGGGGCATAAAAACATTAATTTTCCGTATAATATATCACTTCCGGTCAAACTGGAAGTAAAGAAACTGTTTATTTTTGCATTAATTAACATAATTTAGCGGATTTATACCATTTTGGGGTGTTAAAAATAATTTATTTAATTTAAAAAATTCCAAGAAAGTTAATTCTGGCCAAAAGACAAACACCTACTCGTTTAAGCTTTGCAATATTTGTTCAAGTTATATTTACTTTGCAAAACTGTATATTTTTTTTGGGGTTCTGGATAAAATAAAAAACTAGGGCTAATTGTACGGGAATTTGTTAATAAATTTATTAACTAAATATAACTCTCTTTTGTGCCATATTCTCTGTTTGCTTTTTTAAATAAGACAAACACAATGCATTTTAGACTTTAACAATATTTAGTATATCAAGTTTATTCAAATTCAGCATTGCACGCATGCGCATTTGAATGCATGTGCGTAATGACTATATCATCTTGTCTACACTATTCGTATATTTTAATATACTAAATATCACAGCATTTAATCCAAAAGTGTTTAAAAATATGTTTAATCCAGTGTATTTGTAATTTTACTCATTTCACGTGCACGCACGGTAAATCATATGCATGATGATAGCATACCGTTTTGTAGAAGAGTTTCCATAATGTCTAAAAATGTTCCGAATCCCATTCATTTTGGTTGCATAATAAGGGAATTATAGCCATTTAAAGTTTCAGCCAATCAGATTGCAGCGCACATGAATGCGCGTGAATTCATGAAAATTATTATATATCATTTTGTAGGACATCCTAAAGCATGCCTATATTTTAAATTTCAAAGCATTTCGTCAAAAAACAAAGATATTGAGAATTTTGTTTCAACCAATCAGAGCAAATATCACGTTCACACGTGCATGCATGTGCATGATGACCATACCCTTTTGTAGGAGTCTGTAATGTTCTATATATGTTCTGAATTTTGTCATCTGTTTGGTTGAAAAACAAGGGAGTTATAGCCGTTTAAAGTTTCAGCCAATCAGAATTGCAGCGCACATGCAAAAAGCGCGTGCTTTCATGACAATTGTTATATATCATATTGTAGGACATCCTAAAGTATGCCTATGTCTTAAATTTCAAAGCATTTCGTAAAAAACAGAAAAGATATTTCATTTTTTCAGCCAATCAGAGCGAAGCGCACGGCATGCGCGTGAAATCTTGCTAATTTGACAGTGTCACATTATCTAAAATTAATATATCATTATATAATGAGTTTAAATCTTTCATTAAAAAATGTAAAAGTTATAGAATATTTTTTATATCAGTCATTTCACTCATATACGCGCACGCACATGGAAGCGTATGCGCGCAAAATGACCTTTTTTAACACCTACACTACACACCTATTAACCCTAAAAAGGTTTTATTTTTGGGTGTAACAGTTTCGATAACACTCGCTCTCATCAAAAGTACCGAGAGAAGAAATAAGAAGAAAAACAATAATAACTAGATTCGATCTGTGTGTGTGTGTTATAACGATTAGTGGGTCTTCATCCGAATCTTGATAAGTATGGGGTAAGATTTTGATTAGAATTTTCAAGATTCTAAAATAATGATAAAGATTGTGAAGAAGAACGATTTTTCCTCCATAATCTGTAAACAAACATTGAACATAAAGACTTAAAAATTCGACTTTTGGCCCTTCACGGCCCCTAATTTAGGGATCAGCCCTTTTTTCGGTATCATCTTTATACCTCTTCATTTTTGAACACTTTTTGTTCAACAACTATTCAGAGATTCTCTTTCATTTTCGAGTTATTTGAAATATAAATATTAAAACCCTTCAACTCCTTAATGGGGAGATTTAGCGAAAAATGAAAGGTTGCATATTATTCAGAACATTATTTTGAACATCTTTTGTTCAATAGACTTATAAAATATTTCCCAATTTTGATATATAAAGCGTCAAAATTGACCATTATTGGCCCCTTGTGGCTAGCTTATTATGCACCATACGAAAACTTCAAATCATAATATATAGTTTAGATTGTTAAGATATACATCATTGCTTCAGTAATGTTTAACAAAATAATTGACTGCTAAAGAGTTATCGTTTAAGAGAGTGGTTATGGCCCCTTTTGAAAACCCAATTTGAGTTCCCAGTCCCTTTTTTCTTGATCTGATTTTAAAGCTCTTTGGATTTTGAACCCTTTTTGTTCAACAACTATTCACAATGATTCTCTTTCGTTTTCGAGTTTTTTGAAAAAGAAATATTTAGGGACCAACTCTTGTAACTCCTTAAAGGGGACGTATATGCGAAAAACTAAAGGTTGCATATTGTTCAGAACATTATTTTGAACATCTTTTGTTCAATATTACTTATCAAAATATTTCTAAAATAGACAATTTGAAAGATATAAAGCGTCAAATTTAATTTAGCATTCTGGCCCAGGCCAGTTGTATGGCCCCTTATTATGCACCATATGACAAATATGCTCAAATTGTAATATATAGTTGTAGATTGTTGAGATAAACATTTTTGCTTCAGTAATTAATAACAAAATATTGACTGTTAAAGAGTTATCAAATAAATACTTTTGGCCCCTCTCGGCCCCTAATGTAGAAATAATTTTTTTGATATCTATTAAAGATCTACCAGTCAGTTTGCACAATTATTGCTCAGTATGTTTTAACAAAATAATTATATTTTAAAAGATATGATGCAAAATGTCTCAAAAATTCAGTCATGATACGTGTCATAGATTTTGACCCCTACCGAGCTTCCATACTAGGCATTTCCGGAAAATTTGAAAACCATTGTTTTTGACAACATGTCCTTTATCTTTGGTAAAAATTTCAGTGTTCTAGCGTTAGCCGTTCAATGTTCTGGTGATGACAAGGAGGTCCCGATTTTAACTAAATTTTGATTAAAGAAAGTCAATAACTGTTCTGTACCGGAAGTGATTTCCAAAAAAATGAGAAAAATGGATCAAGTTTAGTTGACGACACACCTTTCAATGAAAATTTCAAGTTAATCGATAGCCATCTCCGAGAAATCTTCTGCAATTTAAAAATTGTAAGAAGAAAAAGAATAATAATAATAATAATAATAAAAGTGAAAAAGAAACAATAGAAAATAGAGGGTTTTTACCTTGGAGAAGCAGACATAATAATAATAATAATAATAATAAGAAACAGAGTAAAAATAATATGTTCAATGTAACTCCAAAATTCAAACATATAAATGTAAAGAAAAACATTAATTTTTTTTCCAGTTTATGATTTTAGTCCTCCGAACATGAATGTTCAAAATGTGACAGAAACTTCCATGGTGGTAGCATGGAATACAACATACTACAAAGGTGTTGAAGTGTATTTTACCATAACATTTAACGGTACAATGATCAGTAACGGTACTAGTCCTCACTTGATTTTTTAACCTGACAGACGGGGAGGTGCATTCTATTCAATCACATCCCACGTCACAGGGAGAGACACGAGAAAGGATTCTGTAGTCTCAATTTTACAATATGTTAAAAATAGGTAAAGTTACCCTCCATAACTGAAAAAAAATAAAACGATTTTACATTTAAATTTTCACTTTTACAAACTTATTTTCAGCATTTAAAATGTATGAAATTATATTCATATTTATTTTTCTAACAGTTCCCAGGCAACCAACCATTATTGTCCATCCGCCTTATAATGCACCTAATGTAACGATTAGATGGGAACCAATAAATTTGTATTTCAGAGCGTTTTACATATATTTTACGGGAGCCTGGAGTTAACAATGTTACCTCCACAAGTGATACAAACATAACATTCACTGATCTGAAGCATGGAACAATTTTTACTCTTTCACAATTGTTCAAGAAACAGATGAACCATATAGATTTTTTTAGAAACAGCTCTGAATTAACCAAACAATTTCGCACAGAGCCTTCGGGTATTTCACTTTTCCCCTGAACAGTTAAAATGAATATAAAATAGATTTATACTTGTCTGCTTTCAGAAAACAACGATTTCATATATACTTATTGCATTAAAATAAATATGTTTATAATCTTTCTTTAGTCCCAGATCCACCTATATATGTCGGGGCCACTGCTGGACAACGTAATATAACAGTAAATATTACTGACACTGATATGCCTAACGGATATATCATCCAGTATATCTTCCAACTGACTTACAAAGTGTATAGTGACGTGGCAGATCGTCACGGCGTGATCAGAGAGTCTCTACCAAAGAAATACTCAGGCATATATATCCTGGATTCATGGAGACATATTTTTCCAGGTGAGAAACCATAGAATTACTCAATGAGCATCAGTTTAGAAATGTCTAAGAACAAAATAAGAAATCAAGAGTTTTTAAACATTGACTAAAAGTTACCGAAATGCATCATACATACTGTATATAAATAAGAAAAAATGTTCTGTAGCAAATTGAACTTTGAACTTACAAATATAAGAATTCTCAATCAGGAGTTAGTTAAAGCCCATTCAAATTAATGTTTCAATATATTGAAAGTAGGTCAAAATCCAAGGTCTAAGGGTAAAAAATTAGAACGAAAGCGGGGGACCAAAATAGTTATACAATAGCGTATGATGAAACTTTGCAATTGAAATATAATGTCATACTTAAATCCCTAATAGTAAAGTAATAAATTATTAAATATGAAAGTTACATACTAATAGATGTATCCAATATACGGTTTAGTTTGAACGGTTACTTATACTCAAGGTAAATTAAAAATATATATTGGACACTATCAATTAAACTGATGAAATAGAAGAAAAAATATTTAAGAATACTTTAGATAAAATGAAAAGTGAAATTATACCAAAACAAATACATACATAAGAGATAAATTATAAGTAAATTTGTTCTTCCACACATACAAATACTAGTGTATTAAGAGCCATTCTCTGTAATGATTTGAAATTTTATATAGGAGCTGTGGCACGCATAGTCTCAGAATTTCTCCAAACTCTCTATGATAAAAGTCATTGATACCCTAAACTGAAATCAGGCAAAAATTGGTTGGTATGTTTTATAGTTACCATGGCAACATGTCTTAAAGTTCGAAAAATGGCATTTTTTAGCATGTTTAGAGCCCCATAGTTAACATTGCGGCAAAGCAAACAATTGGCAATGACTGTTTCCAAAAGTTGAAGGTCAGATGTCTCAAATGCATGATTAACATGTTTGGTAAATCAACTATTACATACGTTACTATGGTAACAAAGTCTTCAAAAGTAAAAAAAATATTCATTGAATTTTATAAAGTCATACACGTAAAAATAAAAAGCAATTATAGGATGAAATGTTACCAAATAATAGAAAATACAGCCTTGAAACATACCAAGAACAAAATATGATATTTCATTTTGGTTGGCAATGGTTGCCAAGGTTTTTATACCACAGAGAGCCTTCAAAGTAACACACTGTATAATTAAATCTGATCCTATCCTTTAAAAAAAGCACATTTCCTCATAACTAATGATCAATTTTATAAGATGTCGGTGTTCTCCAAGTTTTCCCACTTTAAAAAATTCAGATTAGATTCTTTAAATAGAGCGTTGCTATGGAAATAAGCAGAAAATATACGTTTAAAAACCTGAAAAATATTTCCTTTCCTTGGATACGTACCCTTAAATGTAGATTCCCAAAATTTTTACGATTGATATTTATTAACAGCTAACTTGACTTTTAATTTTGACTATCATCCAATCTCTAAGTGGATGCAAGAAGTTGGCACACAGGGTTTAATATTGATATAAAATTCACAAAATCGAACATTTTCCCTTCTTGGTAACCATAGCAACAGTGTTGTTTTATTCATCAAATTTTATCAATATATGATATTCAACTTCAGTTCTAACAGATAAGTACTATTCAAGCTGAGTCTTTTAATTTGTTTCGTGATTAAATGGCAATGTAATTCTTAATGCAACGAAAAATAATTCACTTTTAAGTACTGGTACTTTGTTTCCATGGTAACATTGCAAAGTAGCAATTATACCGAATTTTTCTTATGGTTTTGGTGTTGCAAGGTCCTAAGGATGCATATTTACCAGTCTTGAATTTTCATGTTTTTCCTCAAGACAGTAGAATTAACACAATCTTAGTTACTGGTTTTGTATGGTTACACTGTGTTACCATGGCAACCATAAAAGTTATTTATAGAATAAAATTGCTTATACTTATATACTTAAAGTCAAACATTTTCATTGTTTTTCTCAAGTCTTTGATTGAGTTTGAGCATGTAACACCTACCATTAGTGAATACGGAGTGTTTTTCAGCATATTTCAGCATTTCAAATGTATTCCAAAAGTACCCTTGGGTACCACTTACTTAGAGATATAATCTAAACAGTATCTTTACAGTATAAGTGACATCAAAGTGTCATGTTTTTGTGAGAGTGGTTTGTTTGCTTTTTCTAGTTTTTATTAAGCCACAGTCAAGATTTAAAGTGGCTGAAAATCTCGATTTTTCAAATTTTTCCGGCTGTTGCCATAGCAACCGAGACACATAGCCACGAAATTTTGTTTGATATTTGTTTCTGGTGTCAAGTACTAAGCGTGGGTGAAGTTTCATCAAAATCGGTGACCATGCGTCGGAACGAAGTTTAAGTGGTTACAGGGAATGGCTATTAATTGCTGTAATGGGGAAATAGGATTTCTGTGATAAAGGAAACTCTAAAAATGGTGTAAGTCAGATGTGAATTCTCAAAATCTCAAGAGGTTTTAGAAGATGTAAAATTATTTATATTTACAGGTATTTTATAATTTCTTTCTATAGTTATAATTAAAACATGCGACTTTTCTGTAATTTATACCTTACGGTGACCAGGCTTTTTGATATAATAGACAAATGCTTCTTCGTTATCTCCATATGTTCGTTATCTGCATATGTTTCATTCAATAAAAGTGGAAATCGAAAACTTTCGTAACCTATGATCCGTGATCAAGAAAATCACCATTTTTATACCAAAAATACTGTAAAGTTGACATTAAATGGATGATGGATTTCTTCAGTAACAACATTTGTGGACAATAGCCCCCCCCCCCCCCCCCCCCCCCCCCCAAAAAAAAAAAAAATTATGATGTACAATAAAACAATGAGTCTTTTACAAATATTTCACATCTTCATGATAAGTATATGTAGCAATATGTCTTTATCACCTGCATACAGGGTTTATATCTCATAGTTGATTCGATACACAAGAGCATGTAAGTTATTGGCAAAGAATAGTATTTTCTGAATAGCATTAGAAACAGATATGGATTGATATTTAATGACAAGTTTTATTAAAGAACTGTGTGTTAACAAGAAAATATAAAGAATTGTTATCCTTCATGGTATATTGTTTCAAATATGTACGCCCTTTTATTTATTGCAAAATCATCACCAAAGTAAAATTTTTGAAAATTAAGTCAAACCGGAAGGACAAGGTCAAGAATTATAGCATGCTTGAAAACATCTTTTTACAGGTAATGCACATGGCAAATATGAAAGCCCTACCTCTTCTCAATTAAAAGTTTTAAGGAAAGATAACATTTTTAAGGAGTAGGGCAAACTTTAAGGACAAAGTCTCGGGTCAAAATAATAGTGTATTGAGAATGGTATCGTCACAGGTAATGCACTTGTGAAATATGAAAGCCGTATCTCTTCTCATTCAAAAGTTATGATCAAGGTTAAAGTTTTTGAAAAGTAGGCCAAACTTCATTGTCAATATCACGGGGTCAAAAACCATAGTTTATTTGCAAAGGTCATGTGAAAGGTTATACACATGTAAAAAAAAAATTTGTGGACAATAGGTCCCCCCCCCCAAAAAAAAAGTTATGATGTACAATAAAAGAATGAGTCTTTTACATATATTTCACATCTTCATGATAAGTATATGTAGCAATATGTCTTTATCACCTGCATACAGGGTTTATATCTCATAGTTGATTCGATACACAAGAGCATGTAAGTTACTGGCAAAGAATAGTATTTTCTGAATAGCATTAGAAACAGGTATGGATTGATATTTAATGACAAGTTTTATTAAAGAACTGTGTGTTAACAAGAAAATATAAAGAATTGTTATCCTTCATGTTATATTGTTTCAAATATGTACGCCCTTTTATTTATTGCAAAATCATCACCAAAGTAAAATTTTTGAAAATTAAGTCAAACCGGAAGGACAAGGTCAAGAATTATAGCATGCTTGAAAACATCTTTTTACAGGTAATGCACATGGCAAATATGAAAGCCCTACCTCTTCTCAATTAAAAGTTTTAAGGAAAGATAACATTTTTAAAGAGTAGGGCAAACATTAAGGACAAAGTCTCGGGTCAAAATAATAGTGTATTAAGAATGGTATCGTCACAGGTAATGCACTTGTGAAATATGAAAGCCGTATCTCTTCTCATTCAAAAGTTATTATCAAGGTTAAAGTTTTTGAAAGTAGGCCAAACTTCATTGTCAATATCACGGGGTCAAAAACCATAGTTTATTTGCAAAGGTCATGTGAAAGGTTATACACATGTAAAAATATGAAAGTCCGATCTCTTTTCATTCAAATGTTATGACCAAGGTTAAATGTTTTGTGATAGACGAATAAACTAACTGGACGGAGCAGCGGACAAAAATGCCAATATTTGGAATAATTGTAGTATGGTTAATTGGACATGGTGAAAGTATTTATGATGCAACTTCTGACATTTTAATTTAAAAGGGCGTCATCTAAGTTGTTCCAACTCATTTAATATGCCGGTTTTTTAAAGTAAATTAAAGAAAGGCAATTTCAAAAATAAGCAAATTAATTCATTTGTTACAACAATAAAGGGCACTTCTTGAAGCACGTATCAGTTATAAAACATGTAAAATTTATAGAACACCAATGACCTTTAAATTTTTTTCCAGTAACCTTTAATCTCTTCCATCGATTGGGAAAGTTGTTTATCTTTTATCCAACAGACACTGATATTTTTAAAAAATATAGTTCATCATTTACAGTATTATATAATTATTTTTACCAATTTTAAATGTATACTTTAATTCTTTCCTGTGTTTTCTGTTGAAGGTGCCGTGTATACAATATCTGTTTTTACCGTAAATGATCGTTATAAAAGTTCTACAAGTACCGATATTGCTGGAATCGAAACGTTTCCGGACGGTAAATGAAATTTTCTTAAATTTCATATCAGTTATTAGTGATATGGTCATATGTGAGCAACTATATGCTTCATATTATGAAAGCTGATGTATCAAACATAAAAAAAAAATCCTGATTGAATACCATCTCATTGTACTGCAATTGCAGCTCAGAAAAGAAGGAATCTTCAATTATCGTCATGCCTTCATTTATCTTACAGCTATATATTTCAGAGACAGTGTGCATAAATTGTGAAAGAAAACTTATGTTCTTTTCTAAATTGACCTATCTCTCATATTCAAAATACTAAGAAAAATAAAAATACTTACATGCCTTAAATTTATTATTATCTCAATTGTCGTGACTCTGGGAGTATTACAAAATATTTAATCCAGGTTTTTTATTGGAAATTTATTGTATTTTTTTAGTACCAGGAGAAATTAATCGGAATGGAAATGAAGTATCTAATCTGACCACAACTAGTGGTTCAATTCGCTGGGGTAGACCTGTCATGCCAAACGGGGTTATGGTCGCATATAGAGCTATACTGAAAGAGGGTCCCGATGTTACGTGTCGGATTTACCAGTTTTGTATTGCCGTCTGTAATAATGTGAGTAAATTTCACAATCTTATGGAAGTAGTCAGCCATCTACTGATTCCTTTAATGTTTTTGGAATAGAGGTTTTAAATCGCCAAAATATCAGGAAGCGTTGGTTCAGTTTGACATGATTTAATCTGGATTCGTTTTACTCATTCTGTTGATTTTTTTAAAAATATAAATTAAAAGTTTTTGTTTTTTGTTTTTTTAGATCACTTTGAATGTTAAGTATTTACGTGTGAATTTTTAATTGCAGGACTTTGTTCATTCCTTTGTACAACTATGTTTACACAGTTATTTAGGCGTCGATACCTTTTCCTGAATTTTAGAAACAAAATACTATCTTTTATTCTTAAAAAAATTACCGTTAGCAATATGTCAGATGGTAATTTCTATGGTGTCAGATTTTAACAATATTTAAATAATATGAAAAAATAATTAAAATCTTTAAATTTAAACATTTTTTTTCTCCTAAATTAAAACCTATTCCCATTGATGATGTCAATATGTTTCTCTGGATATTAAAATATATTGAGATGTTGAATGATGTTCAGGATCGATACTTTTTCAAAGTACTAAAATACGCAAACGCCCCTTTTCATTCTTTTCACATAGTCTCTACGTGAATTTATGCCTGGATTTTATCTAATATTTTCTGACAATTTATCGATTAATGTCTGTTAATCTGCATATATTTTCCAAAGTAGTTTTCCAGTATTCTCAGATGGTGTAGTATCATAGTATTTCTAGTATTTTCTAGCATTTCAATGTCATGAAAAGAAAACAACAATTCGATGATTACATGTAAATTAGAGGTGAAAACACACACACACAAAAACAAATTAATATGATATATGCTGCAAAATTGTATAAAAGCATGAACATTAGTACTTCAGCTTTAGTATCAAGTTTTCGTACTCTTACACCGCCGAAATATGGCTGAAATATTGCCGAGTCGACGTAAAACAGCAAAAATCAATCAATCTTACTCATACAATGCGTTGAGACCAGCATGCACTCGAAATATGCATAAAAATTTAAGTGGGTTGTGATATTAGTGTAAGCTATCTTTTACACTTTATATAATTATTCTGAGGATAAATTCCTAAATCTGATTATACACAAAAAAGAACAGTTACGCTCCAAATCATCATATACTAACTCCTCACATATTGGTTAAATGTTATAGCTTATTTATTTCAGACACTACTGGGCCCTCACAATGACTCCTGCCATATACAGAATGACACGAGTCTCGAGGAAAACCAAAGGGAAATGTCTTTAGATATAAATAATCTCAGACTTGGAACCACGTACACAATCCAAGTGATAGGATATACCACAGTTGGACCTGGAAAAAAAGTTGAAATATCGTTAAAAACCCTAAGTATTGGTAAGTTGATAAATATCTAAGCTTTGTTTCTCAGTTATAATGATTCAAAAGTACTTCAATTTTAAAGAATAGATGATTCAGCTACTTTTTACTGAAAATAAAGAGGGTCTGGGGAAATGCAATACAAACATTACAGAATAAAAGGAACATCACTTCTTTAACAAACAAAATTTCTTGTTCCATTATAAAAATAAAAAAAAAAACATATAAATACAACAAAAATTGATAACGAAAATATGTTACATGGAACAGTATTCAATATTTGACTGTTTCGTAATAAGTGCAAAATGTTGAAAACAAGGAAGAACAGAAACTTAACAAAAAATCAAGCAAACGGTCAGGATTATGTTGAAATTATCTTTGAATTCAAACACTTTATGTTCCTTTGTTCTGCCAAAATGGCTGAGTATGTTTTTGTAAAAAGCAGGTAAAAACTAATAACATCATGTAGAAGTGAAATATGTCATTTATTAAAGTAAATAACGAAAGAAGTAAAATGCAGTCTACAAAATGGGGGTCAGAAATAGGGGACTCAAACATGGTATTACACATCGTCGACAAAATATTGCAAAATCTGACACCCAGCACCATAATGACATTGTAACATGATGTACATAGGAAAAAAGCGGAGTCAACAAGACAAGTATACAAATTCAAACCCTGTAATCTTTCACAAGATACAGAATTCATGTATTTCAAGTTGACCTCCTTATAAACAACATAAATTAAACAAAAGGGGGGTAAAACAAAATAACAAACAGTCACAATCCAATGGATCAGATTGGAACCACCTACAAACACTGCTTGGATCATGTAGAAGCTTGCATTTAAATTTATTTAGGTTTTGGGTGAATTATAGGTATTGTTGTAAATGCAAAAAATAGATCTTTTTTCTTCCATTTCCTATATACAAATTAATCAAATTATTTAAGGAATCACTATATAGTTTGTTGGGTATGTTATTTGGAAAAATGGGATAATTTGCATTATGGGCGAATCAACTCACCTAACTTTCCAAGATTTATTACAGAGAAAACAGATAGAAATGGATAATTATATAATTTGTAAAAATGCATATATCTTATAGTACCGAATGCAATAGAAGATGGCTCCATTGCTGCTACTTATTCTCCTGGTAACAGGGTGTTAAATGTCACCTGGAGTCCACCTTCCTTCCCTGGAGAGGATCTGGAATATACGTTAGTCCTTAGAGATGCAATCAGATCTCAAATACTCGTCACTCAGTCAAACCTGAAAGGTAATATTCATTAATTGATTGTATCATACCAATTGTTATGTATGAGCTTTTGTAATTAATTTGAATACGGAATCCTTCTAAGGACACGATCCAAGAGGAATTTTAAGGGGTCTTTTTTTTACCTGTTGAGGTATTTGTATTGTAAGTAATGTTTTCTGTACTTTGTCCATTAATGACCTGATTTTTAAAATAAATGTATGTTAAACTCATTTATGACGAGACTTTTCTTAAATGAATGTTGTCAACTTAATCTAAATGTTTAATACATCTAGATCCACAATATCGGAGAAATTACCAACTTCACAACTTCTACAACTACACTGTAACAGTCACACCAAGCACTTCTGCGGGAGCAGCAAGCATCAGCCGACCATTTTCCTTCACAACACGTCCAAGTGGAAGTAAGCAAGGCATGGTGTCTTAAAACACACAATTTAAATATTTATAAGATGTTCTCGTTATTTGCTATTCATTTATCTGTTTACATAGCTGAATTGCAAAAAGAATCTAACACGAAATCACAACATTTTTGAAATAACGTTAAACGTACAAAACTTATACATGTGTACATAAACAAAATCAAGGCATAAACATTTTTTGGCCTTTATTATCTTGTACTACATCTACAGATTCTAAATAACGTTTATTTTTAGGACTTGGTAGACCGCAGAATCTGAAGATAAAGATTTTGCGTTGTGACAGTGTTGAAATTGCTTGGGAAGAAGCAAATGTAGAGGATAGAAATGGCCCGATTACAGGATATGAATTTCAAACTACTTTGGGTGTAAGTTTCAGTTGAATCATACCAATCGACAGTTATTTCTTTTTTTATTATATTATCTTCCAATTTAGAACCACATAATATGATTTCATGGAAGTGTTCTGGACATATTTCTTGTTTTACTTGAGTGAATTACATTATTCACCTGTAAAAAGGTTTCATATTACTAATATAAAGAATGTGTAAAAAAAAAAAAAAAAATAACACCTTTTTTTCTAAGCGAATTTTAATAGTTTACTTAGTAAGATAAACAAAGTGGTCACTTGTACATTATGAAATAAAATTCATTTCAGACACAAAAATGGACAGCCACTGTATTAATATTAGTGCCTAATCCAAACTTTTGGTCCATTTCTAATAGAGAATTTTCGTGTCCGTTGAAGGTTCAGGAAAAATCTCGATTTACTGTAACGGTAAGTTTCTATGGACTTCATAAACTGTTCTACATGTAAGGGTTTAAAATAAGTATGTTTATAAAATATTTAGGAGATAATTATGTCCATAGAACTACTATACAGAAATTCTTAAGTAATCGTGAATTTTTATTCATATTTAACACTGATTATACATTCACTGCATGGGTACATTTTCATTAGATATTTGCTGTGAGCGACATAATTAATCAAAAAGGTGTAGAATATTCACAAGTATTCAGCACAGAGGATTGCGGTAAGTACACTTTCAAAATAATGATATGAAAGGTTTATATGCCTATTGAAACAAAAAATGCCATGTCTAAATATATAGGATTAAATTTGGTATATCAATAATTACTTTTTCTATGTTCTTCAGAGTATTTCGTTATAAATAATAAGTCAATGCATGGGTTCTGTGCCTTTTGACAGTCAACAAAACAAGAGAAAGTCTTTGTATAAAAACATATTATATATTTTTAACTTCCTGATTACCCAGGGTAGGTGTAAATATACATGTAGAAGGTGCATCACTCTGGAATCGAAGATGCAAATTAAACCATATGGAAATAGAGGGGTGGTAGAAGACATTGTTGAGATAAACAATACATAGGATTAGACTCCGTTAACTGGAGAAAGTGCACACTTTTACAATGAAATATACTCACTTCTTATTTTAAAGGTTTGATAAACACCACTTCAGGGCCATTATCTACGTAGTCTAATATTGTAAGTCTGGTGAATCAGTCAAATACTAACACCTTCGGCGAGTCTTTATGTTTATATACACAAAGACCTATATATACTTGTCAAAATTTCTAAGTCCCCACTTTCATTTTTTCTAAAAGTTCAAAATCTTAATATCAATTTACTAGTTGCTTATAATTTTGCCTTTAATTTGCAATACTTATCTGTTAAGGCCAAAACATTTGTAATCGAATGTGTAATTATTCGTTTTTTTTTTGTTTTTTTTTTGTTTTTTTTTTTTTGTTTTTTTTTGTTTTGTTTTGTTTTGTTTTGTTTTGTTTTTTTTTTGTTAAAAAGCATGAGGTTCGAGTTCCATGTGTTTTTCGGGTGTAATCTTCATATTTTTTTATTTCTATGTGTTCTCCATCTTTAATTGATAACGAAAAACAGAAAAAAGTTTGATTAAAATGCGGTGTATGTCCACACAACAATGTGAAAGTGAAGTTGAAATGGCCCAAGCTGGTCGTAGTTAACGAGAGTTCTGTTTCCTTTCATTGTATGACTTTATTTTACTTAAAACCTTTCTTATTACCGTCCGAAAAACCTACAAAGCATACCTGAATTCCTTTTAGTCATTGGGAATCGCTAGATTTTCAACAAACACAACAAAATCATCCTAGACTTTATCCAGAAAAAAAGTGCCCTCACCTCAATGTCAAACTGGAGGAATGGGGGATACATGTAATGAGACATTACGTAACTTTTGTCAGCAAGGCACAGGCACTTTCGGTAACCCCCCTTGTCATCCTGATCTCAACCCTAACTTACATGGTTGAAGAAGATAGACCGCAGTGTGAGACAGCTTTTCCAGCAGCAGAATCTTTTGGAACTAGAGGACAACCTAGTCTCCACACGGAAACACATTCAATAAAAGAACTTTTCTTAAATAGTGTTAACTCTCTGAGGAACGGTTGTCTTGCTGTGAATTCGTTTGAATGGAGGATAATGCAGTATTTAACATTGTGAATTTTTAATTCTAGGGTGCCTTAACGTTTCTGCATATTGCGTTTATGTGCTTCAATGAAATAAATTAAGTGCGAAAAATTGTTTTGCTACTTTTTTATCCTGTATACTTCTTAAATTATACTGTTAAAATAATTCATTATAAGAGCAGTGTAAAGCAAAAACTTGCCTGGGGACTTAGAAATTTTGACTAGTATAGGTAGATATTCAATCAGCGAGCGGATAATAAACGAAGTATAACGCGTGAGAAACTTCAAGCCGCCAAAGTTATGAAACATGGAGGGAAATCTAGGCACAATACAACTGAAAATATGGATTTTGGATAAAATATCGCTAAAGCCTCTGATAAGCACAGGTAAGGGCATTATCCTGTTATTTGCTCCGCGGAGTAGGTAATAGGATAATGCTAAAAATGTTATTTTTTTCTTTGTATTTCATATTTGCCTGCAAACAATGTAGTAGTTTTTAGAAATTGGCCTTTATTCCGTAGTCATTCTTCTTTTTATAAATTCTAAAAGCTGGATTACATGTACATTACGTTTTTTTTTCTTTCGTATTTTATATCTACCGGTTGTGTCATCGTCATAATGTATACATTGTGTTAAGGTATTCACTCGTGAAATTTGTCAAAATCAAACGATTTTTAGAGAAGTATATTTTAGATAAGTACTCATAGTATGATTATAAATCGCAGAAAAAAAACGCGGGTCAGTGTGCATCTTACTGAGCTACGGAACAATTAAATTGACCTTTTTGCACTTAAATTTTAACTCTTTGATTAATTACTTAACCTTTATCATATTTTATCAGATGTAACCATAGCAATAAATATTATCTTACTTTATGTAAAATAGTTTGAATAATATTTATCATTGAACAAATCTTGCAAATTAATTCGCGAAAAATTATTGTTTGACCTTTTTGCACTGAAAAAGTAACATATTTGGGGTATTAAAAATGTATATAGGCATTTAAGTATTTTCTTATATCAAATGCTATTCATTTACCATAAGATTTTCCTTTTTTATCGTAAAATTCCTGTAGTATTCGTAGTAACCCATAATACATTTCTCATTCAGCTGATTGGACAGTTAAAATCATGCTGGCGCCTCATTTGCTAATCTGACGCCAAAAAATATAGTTCCAGTTCCCATGTAAAAATATTTGTCCAAAAGAAATTTTAATTTATGACTGCAGAAAATTGTAATATAGAGAATACTTATTTAAGTTTGAATGAATGTAAGAGAGATCGAATGAAGTGCATTTCTACAGATATTATAGGTTGGTAAAAACTGAAACGCAACATAACTTTTCTGTTTATCATGTCTCCACGTGCTAGTCACTTCCTAGCCACATTTCCGTGAATAATTTACCCTATCTCGCTGTACTCCGCTAACTCTCGTCAGAACCACTGTCAGAGCTACTCTGAACTCATCGGGTTTTATAATTTGAAGAACACCGAAAAATAAAAGGTTCCGAACACATTAGTAGGGGTGTTTAATTTACCTACCAACTATATATTTCAGAAACAATGTGTATAAATTGTGAAATAAAGATTAAGTTCTCTTCTTCTTTTCTAATCTGACCTATCTCTGATATTCAAAATACTTACTAATTATTTAAAAGTAAATTTAAAAAAAAATGCCAACACGCCTTGAATATATTATTTAACTCGATTACACTGACTCTAAAAGGTTTAAAAAATATCAAATCCAGATTTTTTTTATTTGAAATTTATTGTATGTTTTTAGTACCAGGAGAAGTTAATCGGATTCAAAATGAAGTATATAACCAGACCACGTCTAGCGGTTCAATTCGTTGGGGTAGACCTGTCATGCCAAACGGGGTAATGGTTGCATATAGAGCAAAACTGAAAGAGGGTCCCGATGTTACGTGTCGGATTTACCAGTTTTGTATTGTCATCTGTAATATTGTGAGTAGATTTTAAAAACTGATTCCTCTAATGTTTTTGCAAAAGAGGTTTTAAATCGCCAAAATGTCAGAAAGCGCTGGTTTAGTTTCACATTATTATACCCCCGCTTGAAAAGTCGGAGGGTATACTGTAATCGGTACGTCCGTCCGTCTATACTTCCGTCTAGCTGTCCGTCCGTCCATCTGTCTGTTACGCTTTGGGGTATCCATCTCTTATCCGCAACTCCTCTTATACCACTGAGTGAAATTTAATACAACTTTCACAGAATCTTTATTACATATTGCCATTGTGCACCTCCTATTTTATTTTTTTTATCCGACATATATCTTGCCATTGTGCACCTCCAATTATATTTTTTTTATCCGACGTATATCTTGGGTTTCCCGGCCACAGCAAACATGGACTTTGCCATTTTAATCATATGGGAGGCGGGGGTACTATTAAGGGATCTAGCTCATTGCTCATAGTACCTCAGCTACCTCTAGTTTAATCTGGGTTCATTTAACTAATACTTATACGCTGTTTATTTTTTTCTTTTTTTTAGATCACTTTAAATGTAATATATCTATGTATGAATTTTCAATTAAAGTCCGTCGGATGGGACGTTAAATGGTGCACCGTGTCAAGGATAACAATCCCTTGGCACGTTAAAGATCGTTTCTCTGG